>NW_027369212.1:0-44292 GCF_046119375.1 Phyllobates terribilis
CTAACCCCTTTACCCATTCTCACGACCGAAACAATTCAACCTCCCCCCCCCCCACCCCCAACTCTTCTTCTTCTTCTTCTTCTTCCCCAAATTCACCCAACCTCCATATATCCAAAATCTCAAGCTTTTCACACTCAATTCTACATCTCACTCATTCAGAATCTCTACACACAACCTCTATCACCATTTTCTTCACTAATTCCCCTCATATTCACCCTCAAATCACCAATTTCACTCAAGAACCCCTAAACCCCAAATTTCACAAATCAACCTCAAATCCACCTTTTCCTCCACCAAATCGGCACCACACCACCAGATTTGAGTTATACTTTCGACCCTTGAAGCGGTGTTCGAAGAAGAGAGGGAACAAAGCCACAACGTGAGGAGAGGCTTCGAAATATCGCCCGAACTTACCGTGTCACGATCGAGACCCAACCATCACGATCGAGACACGGCCTCAGTCGAGCACACCGATATCACCCTTGTCACGATCGAGACGTCTTCATCACGATCGTGATTTGCTCCCAGTTGAAAGGTCACGACCCAGACATACCCATCACGATCGTGATACGGCCCCAGTTTTCGCTCGCTCCATTTCATGTTTTTCGTCGTTTAGGTATCCTCGAGCGGTCAATCTTGTTCATTTGTGGCGGTGACCACTATATATTGCTGGGATTTTGTTTGGATTGTGTGCAATGGCTCCAAAAAGGCAAAGAAGAAATTCCGACGAGATCGACCGTATTGTCAACAACAAGGCTGTGGTCTAGACACGATTTCTGAATACGATCTTATCGTACAGTTGGGGATTGCGAGATGTGACCCAAGATATGTTTTCCAAAGCGGGTTTGGGAGGTTTCTTGGGGCTAAGTGCGCCCAATTCCCGAATTTCACCCGCGAATTTCTGAAATCCCTAACGATCTGTCAAGACAACCAGAGGCAAAAGATCATATCCATTGAATGGCGGTCGAATAACAAGAAATGGACGCTTAATCATGATCAGATCACCCACGCTTTAGGGGTGACCAATGCGGCAAAATGGGACGACGACATCGACAATGAGATAGTAACTGAATGGTGGACGCGGGATTCGGGTGAGTCGTACGATGCCAGACGCACCTCAGATACAACGACCGCTTTCCCGCCATGGTGCATTATCCACAAGGTGGTGTCCATGTGTTTTGATAATAGGGATGAGAACAGTAAGATCTTCGTGAGTCAGCTGTTCTTGATGTATGCGTTCTCATCTGAATGTGAGTTTTATGTTCCGGATTGGCCGACATAGTTTGTGCAAGCTTGTCTAGAATCGTGGAAGGCGCATTTTGGTGATATCCCTGTAGGGGAGATGATCACCCTTCTCGCAATCGAAGCGGGGTGTAACCCACGTGATCAGCCTATCTTGGGGAGCTGTTTATATGATGAGGCCTGGTGTATGAGGAACATGTGGTTGAAATGGAAGGACGGATCATGCATATACCAGTTCGGGCGGGGCTATTAGATCAAGTTTCGAGAGAGGATCCCGTGGTATTTGGCACTTGGGCTGAGATGTATATTCCTCCTGACGTCGTCCCCGTAGGTCAGCACTTCCCAATCCCCGCTCCATCTCTTGCACACCCTTCTACCCCCGCTCCTACCTTCATCCCCGCGCCCGAGCAGATGCATACATACTCCGACGTCCGCCCAAGTGGCTCTGGCTCCCAGAGCTACTCCAATGAGCAGTTTAGGCGGACGCAGATAGCACAACAGATGAACCAGCTGTCTCAGCAGATGGGAGTGATGATGACCACACAACAGGAGATCCGCCAAGATCAGCGGGAGTTCCGAGACGACATGATGAGCCTTGCGTGAGGAGATGCAGCGCGACAAGGAGTTCCAGCGCCAACAATGGCTGATACAGGATTAGCGGTAGGAGTACGCCAGAGCAAACTACTACAACCCTACGCCTCCGGCTGACGACGATGACGATGACGACAACGATGAAGACGACAACGCCGATGAGTGCTTTAGGGTGTCTTCTTCCTCTTCCCTTTTTACATGGTGTTCTCTTTTGCTGCATTGAGGACAATGCGTGATTCAAGTGTGGGGAGAGGAGGTGACTTGTTTAGGTGTTATCTGCTAATGTTTTTGGTGCTTTGCTATTCTGCTGATGTTTTTATGGTTTTGAGTCTATTTGCTGATGTTTTTGTTGTTTTCTATCTATCGAGTCTATACCGGATATTTCTTTGAACTGTTACTTTATTATTAAAAAGAAAAAAAATCAGAAAAAACCCAGGAGAGTAAGAAGTGATTGGATCGAAAAGGGGGGCTCCAACAAAAAAAAATATAAATAAATAAGAACAAAAGAACCAAGCAAATAAAAATGGATAAAAAGAAAAAGGTGGGTGCCTGAAAGAAAGAAAAAAAAAAGAGAAGAGAAAAAATATTTCCTACCACTTCAGAATTTTTTGGTGAAAACCCGAAAGGGCGCCGGGATTACATGATTTGTGATTATTTGACTACTTGGTTAGATTGATTGCATTATTTATTGGCGTCGGAGACATAAGAAGGGAGCTGAAGGATTGTCTCGGTTTTTAGGATTCACCAAGGAGGGATAAGTTTATTCCTCTATTTTTGAGCTTATTGACATGCATACTTCACATGCTCACCCTTTAGCTATTTCATGGGATTTGTTACACATTATTGGTGGTTGTACTAGATTCTAGGATTAGATTTCTATTTTTTGGAGTTTGATGCATATTGTTATGGTTGTGCTATGCAGATTTCTTGATTAGGATTGGTGGTTGTGATGTATGGTTTGATGATATTGATTAGTGGTTTAGGACATTAATTGAAGAGGAGGTATAAGAAGTGTATAAGCGAGTGGAAGACTCGATTTTTATCTTCATTATCATTATATATGTACCCTTACCCCTAGAGGAGATTAAGAGTCCACTTATGCTTTATTGCGCATCACTTGGTTCGATTTGATTATTATTATGGAGTGGTGACATATGAAGTGGAGACATAAGGAGGGATTTGGGTAGGACATCTTAGAGAGATAAGGAGATAGATCGGAGTTAAGTTAGTGCTTGTTTACACTTGGAGTTTGAAGTATAGTGGCTAGCAGACTATCCCTACGCTTACTGCATACCTTTGTGCTTATAGGAGGAGTGAGTTTTATTTTGCTTACTCGAGGACGAGCAAGGTTTAAGTGTGGGGAAGTTTAATCGGAGCTTCTTATATGGTGTTAACTAGCGACTATTAGACTAGTTTTAGTGGTGTTTAGGTAACTAACGTGTGGTATGCCTAGAATCCGGTTTGGAGTTCATTTATGGATTAGCGGGATGCTCGTAAGCGGTTTTTAGTGGTTTTATGATGGAGATCCCGTTTGTGCTCACTTTTAGTGCATTTGGGATGGAGCTAGAGGAAGTATGCCACGCCTACACCCCAGGAGAAGCAGAGAGGCAAAGCCGAGCTGCCTCGATGCTTGCAGAAGATAGAAGTCCGTCTCAGGAGGAGAAGTCACGAACGAGATGGAGCACCACGACTGAGAATCAGCCTCAGGAGAAGTCATCACGACCGAGACAGAGATGTCACGATCGTGACTTAGCCGTAGTTGAGGTGTCACGACCGAGAGGCTCTGTCACGATTGTGACCAAAACAGGACGGAAAACTTGAGCAAGATCACGATCGTGACCCCTGTGTCACAATCGTGACACGGACACGGACGACCCAGAATTGAAGATTTATTCCGAGATTTTATTAGTTATTTCCACATCTTTTGATTTGTTTTCATTTATTTTAATTCCCTTTTATTAGAGACTATATAAGGCTTAGAATATTAGGTTAGATTATTCATCAATCATTCATTCATTCTTTCATTTACGTAAAATTCAGCAGCAGCCAGAGAAAGCTTCCACCTTTGTTCCACCTTCATTCATCTCCCCTGGTTTGTTTTCCCATCATCATTCATATGTATTCATTGCTTTCGATGGCTATGTTTGGATAAGTTCATCATAGTTCACTCTTAAGGTTGAAGCGATTGTTCTAGGTTTGTTGTGAGAATTCTAACACTTATGATCTAAGTTTAATTTCAGGCTTGTTTTATAATCTCTTGTGCTTTATTAGTATCATTGATTGATCTTGATTTTATCTAGGTTGCAAACTAGGTTGATTATTATCCATCATATTGCTAGGCTAGATAATTTGATTTGAAAAGTCTTGTCTTTAGGTAGCGAGCATGATTTGCATAGACTATTTGCGAGTGCTTATTGTGTAGAGATTATAAACCCGTGTCGAGTATCCGCGATTTTCCAATGGTGTTGCATAGGCCTACTTATCTTTGATCTTCATGCTGTTGTGCTTTTGAATCTTGGGATTTCCTTGGTTATTGTATAATAAGGGTTTCTAGGACTATTTGGACTAGTTTCTATTTACGAACAAAGAGTAGGACAACCGGATTAACCAATTCAGAATATAAGTTATTAGAATTCGATGATCAACATTCCAATTGAATAATGCACTGATGCTAAAGGAGTGAGCTTTTTACCCATAATTGTTTACAACCCAATCATTATATTGCTTTCATACTTGTTTAATTGCTTAGTTATTTTGAAACAAACAAAAAACCCAATTGTTACTATTTGGTTAAATAATTAGAAATAAACTATCGTTCTGGCTCTCTTGGGATTCGACCCCTACTTACCACTTTACTAGTGGATTCTTTAGTTGGGTATCTTTGATAGACATAACGACTTTAGTCTCATCAGTGTAGTTTGGGACGTGTTAGTAGGGGTGGAGAGACTCAAGTTTCCTTCAGACTTCTATGTCCTAGAAGTTTCCAGCAATATTAATCCACCTATTATGTTAGGTAGAGCTTTCATGGAAACTGTTGGCATGAACATTAATGTTAAACATGGAATTCTAACAGTGGAAACTAACAAAGAACATGTAGATATTACTTGTCATGACCTGAAATCTGTCAGTCAAAATTCACTATATGCGGCCACTATATTTTTTCCAAATCCCTCAAGAAAGATGCATAGAGATACAGAGAATACCAGTGTCATTCCTAAAAGGGACAAGTCCACAAATGAGCACACTTCTGATCATGCACCAAAATTCATTGATAGTGATTGTAGGCATAAAGATACAGATGATCTAGGAAATGTACATCACTATTCACCTTTGTATGAGAAGAATGGGAATGAAAAGAATAACTTAGAGAATAAATTAATAAGAAATCTTAAAATTCACAAAAAAAATTAAAGGTTGGGAAGAACCTAATATAGAAAGTGAGAATAAGAAGGTATTTAGAATGATGAAAGAACTCAATAGGTAATGATCTTGAAGGTAGTGATTTGGACAATGGCTACATTCTATTTACAAGAGACAACATGTTGTCGGTTTATACTTTTGATGATGTGCATGTAAGTTTCAAGAGAGAGAGGGAACCCCCGGTTTTCACCGAGTATGGGGAGAGGATGAGAGATATTTTGAGAGACCGATTATTATGATCCAGGAAGGGCTAATGTGGATTGTGAACAACTTACTCTAACTAATGATAGGATCTTTTGTGCAGAATATAAGACTAAGAACTAATAAACACTTCAGTTCCAAAACGTTGGTTGATTTGATTTCTCTTGAGACTTACAACAACTAGGCGAACACACAGTTCTTAGTTTCTCTCAACTCTCCTAGCTATTGCCTAAGCTCTAAATCAAGATGAACTCCCTCTCTCTGGTTAGACAACCCCAGTATAAGGATAATAAACTAAACTACTTATACTATGGCATAATCAACGGAAACTGATTACCTAAAATCAAGTGAATAATAATAAATAAAATATTAAATTTAAACTAGCCGAATATAATGACAAACTAGATTCAACTGTTAAGATCTCGAATCTGGTAAATCTCTTGGCGAATCAACTCTTTCCTTCTTTAACTCTCTTTCCTTCTTTAGATTCAAGGAAGATTTCTTTCCATAAATACGTGCTCGGTCCCCTTGAGCGTCATCCTTGTGTAGCACGTTACTTTGTGCATCTCGATCCTTCACTCTCAATGTTCGGTCCCCTTCAGTATCCTTTGGTTCCCTTGCTCCTAGTTAAGCTCCTTGAACGCTAGTCTTCTCGCTGAACTCGCTCTTGTCTCTTCTCTTAAGCTCGTTGTTTTCCACGCTTTAGCTTCCTAAGTAACTCAAAGGCCTATCGATTTCCTGCGATATCTCACTTAATACACATATTAGTTCAGAAGATAGTTTGTTATCATTAAAACTAAGGTATTATCAGTTGTTCGAACTAAGGGGTTAGTTCATACAACTAACAATTTCCCCCCTTTTAATGATGACAAACTTAGAATCCTGGCATAGGCATATAATAGAGCTGAGATAAGAAGTAGCTTTCAATTCCCCCTTAATCAATGAACAAGTAATAAGCATTGCCCTTTAACTCTATATGTTCTAGTTCCCCCTAAATTAAATAACTCCTATGCCTGTAATATTCCCTCTTTTGACATCATGTAAAAAGAAATGCGCAATATTAATCAAGGGAAACTAAGTGTAGCACGTGCGTGCCTTCTAGAGGAATGAGTAAGTGATACGAAAGAAAATGCAATAAGTCTAGTTCTATCTCTGTACGCACTAGAGCAAGCAGATAAGTGAACCAAAAACTAGCAATTCATTGATAAAATTGAAGAGCACACATAAAAACAGCCATAAAGAGCAAAAAAGGCAAGAATAATAGAGAAGCTTTGGATTTTCTAAGGGTCCCTAGGGGAACTGAGACCACAGCTACTCCCACTGGAAGTCCTCCTTGTAGTCGTCCTCGCATCCCTCTTTCAGAGGCCCAATCATGAGTGCCTTGATGTGATAGAGGTGCCAGTCGAGCAAGCGCCTTAACCTAGATAGATGTCGATTAGTCTGAAAGACAACTTCCAAGGTGCGAAGCTGAATTTCCTCTGAGCTCATATTTGGCGGTAGCAGGGGCTTGGGCTCCTTCGAGGGGCTCTTCATTTGGCGAGGTCTGGATTCTGATTTGGGAGGGGCTGAGGATTCAGGGTTTGGTTTGGGATCGGGCTTAGGTTCAGATCTGGGAGTGGAGCCAAGGAGGAGCTTCTCAACCGGCGCATCCATACTGGCGTGCTTGAGCAGCTGGCGCAGCCCAGTCTCATTGATTATACTCTCGCAGGGCGTCTCCTTGGTCGGTCTGTAGATTCCCATCTCTAGCATGAGCTTCTTGACGATATGGGGGTAGGGAAGCGCGTGGTTCTTATGCATCTTCACCGTCAGCATGTGTGTTAGTTGAGCTTTAATCATCTTGTTAAAGCTTAATCTATTTCTCTTTGTTTTGATGATAACAAACTAATATGTTTAATCTCTTAGTGTTTTTAAACCTTCTAGGCTATTGCTATATCTGGAAGGATGCGCTTAAGTCACTTAGAGATGCGCTTGACTGGTCTCAGTCGCGCTTAACACCAAGCGGAGAAAGTAAGTTTTGCAAACGGTGTTTAATAAATCCATTCAAGACCAAGAAGTGAGAGTGATCGAGCGTCGAGGGCGTAGTAGACGCGCTTGAATGAAGAAAAAGAAGGTTGACCACGAGATTCCACCATAGATTAGGGTGTGCCATAGCGCAGAAGAACAACGCCAACACGCTAAGAAGGCTGGTAAGCGGGAGAGTGCAAGTTGCGTGCACATGAAGGTGCGAGAAGAACTTATTCACTCTTTGGGACGCGACTCCAGGGATCGCCAGCGTGGAAGAAGGTTGTTAGAGCTAAAAGCACACGGATTGCTGATGTGGCGTGGATCAACAAATGAAGAACAAAACTAAATCACTCAAGGCCGTTGATTAATTCTGGTGAAGTGATCAAGGCACATGGATTGATGAGGTGGCATTGTGCTTAGCCTTTGTTTGTTACACGAATTAAGTCAGAGGTTTAGCTTAAGGTTTGTGTATAAATAGAGGACTGTTGCATTCACTCTATGTATTACAAAACGGAGAGAATACAAAGAAGCTAGAGAGAGCTGAAGTGATATACTGGTTTGTAATCAGAGAGAGTGTTGAGAGTGCATTCATTTGTTCTTTAGAGCTGAACTCAAGTATTGTAAAGAGATAGTTTACGAGTGAGCTTCAAAGTGTTGAAGCAAGAGAGATTGTAATCCTTTTCTAATCAATACAGTGTAGTGGTGAGTTTTATCCCGAGTTAGCTAGTGACTTAGGGTTCTCACCATTTGGAAATTCTTGTGTGTGTCCAAATATAAGTGCGCTTTAACAACTTAAAGCGCGCTCAATTGTCTGTCTGACCTCTTCCGCACTTAAGGACTTTAGTAAACTCATTACTAATAGTTCTACATAGGTCAAGCGCATCCCAAGTGTTCAAAGCGCAATTGAATACTTGTTAAGCGCATCTAAGGCTTAATGAACCTTAATGACAGTGAACAATAGCTGAGCAAATACGTGTTTTCTACAATTGGTATCAGAGCCAAAGGTTAGCTATTTGCACTAATCCTTTTACAGGTTCAAAGGTTTCTCAAAGATTCGAACAATGGCTAGTTTCAACTTCGGCATTTCTTTCTCTAAGCCCCACATCCTTGTTGAAGGCGAACTCCAATGGTGGCTCACAATGACTAAAAATTACATCCAGCAAACGGATTACCAGTGCTGGAAGATTATTGAAAAGGGCGATGAGAAGATCTCCGAAACTGATGATTCCAAATGGGAAGCTAAAGAGTACCAACTGATGGAGAAGAATGCTAAAGCGCGACAGCTCATCCTTAATGCACTTTCAAGGAAAGACATTGACAAGGTAATGTCACTCCCCACGGCCCAAGCGATGTGGAAAGCTATCATAAACATGCACTCAGGTAGTGATGACATGAAGGACAATCGTATTTTTGAGCTTAACCGCGAATTTTGCTCTATTAGAATGGGGGAAATGAGCTTGTTTCTGATTATCATTCTCGGTGTCAAATCCTCTATGATAAGATGCTTTCTGCTGGAATGGAGAAGAAAGCTTTGGAATATTCTATGGCGTTCATCCATGGGGTGAACTCCAAGTATGCAACTCTCAAGAAGATTCTTCTCCAATCTAAGGAGACTCAAGAATTACCTATCTCTGTTCTTACAGGGAAATTCAAAGTTCAAGAAATCAAGAACAACGAAGAGAAGCACTCAGATCAAGAAACCAGAGGAATGGCGCTCAAGCTCTCACGCGTCCTCCAAAAGCTTGAAAATGATGATGAAGGAGAAGACGAAGATGATAGAGACGTCGCTATGATGACTAAGGTTGTAAAGAAATTCTTCAAGAAACAGGGTGGTTTCAAGCAGCGCGATCCTACCTCCAAGCATCGCGACGTCAGGAATTTCACTTGTTTCAACTGCAACGAGAAGGGACACCTTGCTAAAGCATGTCCTCATCCAAAGGTGAACCCAAGCGCAAGCTCCAGCGAAAAGCAACCTCCTCCTAAACAAGCATTTGTTTCACTCTGGGGTGAATCTGATGGAAATTCTAATGATGGAGCGCAAGCTGATGTCTGCTTGATGGCTGGTAGTAGATCAGACTCAGACTCTGGCTCTGAGGTTGAGGTAACTGATCTTAACTATGAAATCTTACCCAAGCGCAATCTTATAAATCTTTTAAAAGAATTAATGGTTGATCATAAGTCACTAGCTGATGAAGCTAGGGGACTTCTAGATGAACTTAATTGTTCTAAGGAAGAAGTAGTTGAGCTTTACAAGCGCTTACATGACAACCCCACTTTCTTGACTAAATCCTGTGAGAGTTGTCATGAAAACGAGTTGGAAAGAAACTCTGTCTCAACCAAGGATGTAAAGCTCGATCACATCATATCAAAGCTTGACATTCTTACTAAGCTAGTGGAAGCAAAGTCTGTCCCTCAAACAGGCTTTGTGAAAGCTAGATCTGGATTGGGCTATGACCCCCATGAATCTTCCTCTTCCTCCAGTCCTCCTCAATCAAGTGAGTTCTCTGCTAAAATCAAATCACTTGAACAAGACCTAACTGCCTACAAGAGTGAAAACTCTCATCTGAAGAGCAGAATAAAGGTACTTGAGGATCAACCTTTAGAGACCAAAGAGTGGTTTCTTGGGGGAAAAGCGCATCATTTGTATAAAAAACAAGCGCATACCCCAACTCAGCCTCCCGTCTTACAATAGAAAGAACCATTTAGACCAGGAAAAGGCAAGTATGGTTATGTAAGAGGTAACCATTACTGTACTTGTGGTCGAAATGGACATGACAGGCGAGAGTGCAAGGACTTGAAAGTCCTTAAGAATCAGCCCTATAAGCCAATGGCTAAATCCAAGGGCAAGCGTCAATGTTATCAACGTTCACTTGTTGACAACGGTTGCGCTTCAGTGCATAGAGGTGCGCTTTGTAAAGCACGACCTCATATTATGCTTGATCTTAATGATCCTAGCTATTATGAGAATGTGCATAAAACAAGCGAGTCAATAGCTATGGATAATGTTCCCACGAAGCTTGCGCTTCGCAGGGAACACAGAAATTGATTTTTTTCTTTGCAGAATGGAATGAAGAGTAGAGGATTCATGTTTAGCGATTGTTTGTAACGAGCGATCCACTTCGGCTACTCTCATTTCAACATAAGGAAGGAGCGCAAGACTCCTTCGGGGAAAAGGCAAGGAAAGGTCACAAGATTCATCTTGTACATCATTCAAGGACTTAATATCTCGATGTACACTTTCCACGTGATTATCTGAAGCACAAGGGCATCAAGCTTATTCACGTATCTTCAGAAGGGAAATTGGCAGATATCTTCCCCAAGGCGCTTAATCGCCAGGTATTCTTAAACCTCAGGGTTCAGCTTGGCCTTATACGACTCCATTAGCTTTGAGGCAATGGAACTGTAAGTATTCCTCTATTTGACTAGAATTAGCGAGCTTAGTATCAAGGTACGAACTATGGTCGCTTGCGCTTGATAGCTTTGAGTCTTTCATGCTTTATAGTTGTTCATTGAAATGAATTAGTATTGAATGTTTCTGACTTGTTTAGCTCGATTTGATATAATCCTAGTCCATGCATGCTCTTCTTTGCCAAAACGTGACAATGGTGATCGTCTTCTACACATATTACATGCCTAAGAAATGATCCATTGCATAGGTGTCCTTAGCCTGACTAGATGTAACGCTTCTCTCGTCCTTTATTGAGCTCTACATTATAGAAGTATTCATTTGGTGACATAAAGCCCAATTACCATATTACATGTATATGCACATAATTCCACATCAACTTGAGTGATTGAATGCTCTAATGTCTCTTATATGAAATGTGCATCTTCCTATTCATGAATTGCTTTACATTGTGGTTTGAGAATTGAACTGGACATCACGCTCTTACATCTACTCATCTCAATCAGTGTTGTGCTTCTTCAGTATTATTCAGAGGTGGTTCTGCTTGCGCTTCATTCTCTAGCGCATTTCAGTGTTGAAGTCTATCGCGCTTTGCAGCGCATCTGGGTGGATTTCCTTCCGAGTTGGGTTTGCTTAACTTTGAAGTAACGGCTATTTGTCAGATCAACTTGTCGCTTTTGTGATTTAACGACTATTTTCTAGTTGCAACGGCTACTTTTATGCCCGTTGAGGGCTACTAGCAGGCCTAGCGCGATTTTCCGGATGCTTATTGGACCGTTGGAGCGGCTAACGACTACTTTTCAGAGATTGCACTTGATTGGAGCTTTGAAGCGGCTCAGATTTGATGGATATTCTATATATACCAGTGAGCTTGACCCAGCTACACGTGCTAAGGTTGAATCCATTGTCAACGCCATGGCTAAAGCTTCCTCCTCTACACATACTAAGCCCTCTCCCACCGAACAACCAGTCTCCCATGAAGTAACCTCCCCCACAAAAAGACCAGACTCCCCCACAAAAAAGCCTGACTCACCCTCCGATCACATTGAAGATCTTACCCTCACTGATGATCCTGAACTCACAGCTCACAACCCAGACAGCCCTAAAAAACCCCTCTTTTCCCATGATCCAAACGTGGACTAAACCCAGTTTGCAGTTGATCTTGAGTTTGATGGTTACGACCCAGCAAAGGAGCTTGGAAGAGCTACGACTGAGACATCACACACCACTCCTGCGAAGGGTAAAAGCGTTCTTAGCATTGAGACTCCCTCCCAGCCTGGCTCCAAGGTAAGGCCAGGAGCGCACACTCTTACATCCCCAAAGGAGCTTCTAGCCAGTATTCCCTTAGACTCAGAGGATGACGAAGGGTTTCAGCTCATGCCTCGCCCTGGTGTCGACTCGCCTCTTCCTCTTGCTTCACAGCGTCCTGATCGGCAGAGTGATGCGCTTCGCCGCAAAAGTAAGAAGCGCAAGGCTTCAGCTCCTCCTCCTCAGTCAGAAGAGGTTAAATCCTCCGACGGCTCTGAGCACGACTCCCCTCCTCCTGAGCCCGAACAAAAAGCTACTGGCGCTTCAACCCGGTCTAAGCGCACCAAGGTAATCGGGGTAAATGATTTTCCTCCTATTCCCGCAGGTGTTCAGAAGCGGTCTTTCTTGTTTCCGGAGATTGTCACCACCGATCTGCTATCTGGGCTTCAAGATTCTTCACATGTATCGCGCTTCGCCACGTGATTGAGCTTTTAGGGTTGGGACACGCTCGAAACTGAGCCAGCTCGCTGCAATGATGCAATGGTATATTAGTTCTACGCTACCTTAGAGTATCAAGCTCCAAATCCAGAGTATAATCAGGTAGGGTTCACCTGGCGTGGTAACTCCAAACAATCCTTCCGGGTAAAGGACCTCGCTAAGGCCATTGGGTTAACTGAGCAGTCCAACGGCTTCGACAGGCTCTATAAGAAGAACTGGCCCGCAGGTGCGACCCAGCTCAAGAAAGTGGTTTTTGGTTCTAATGTTCCTAAAGGTGTGCTCACCGTTGACATGCTCCGACCAGCTAAGCAGCTTCTTCATCATTTCATCATAACCAATATCACGCCTCGTGACTACGACCGTGAGAAGGTTACAATTGCTGACTGCTGCATCATGGTTGTCGTCATCTCCAACCAAGTGGTGAACACTGCTCAGATAATGATGAGCCATTTGGTGCTATGTCGAGCTGCAACGTCTGGTCCTCTGCCTTTCCCTCATCTGATCTGCAAAATGCTCCGAGCTAACGGTTTGTATGATTTATCTCTACCTGAATACGCTTGCTCTACATTTCTTACTACCGATGCTATTGTTGCCATCCTTCTACCTAAAACTGAAGAGATGCTTCCTTCGAGCTCGCGCTCAGAGCTCAGTCCACGCGCTCGAACCTCTTCCAATTTTGCGGATTTATCAGTGATAGTGGCATCAATGGAACCGCATCAGGATAGGGTTGAGAAGCATCTCATGGAAATGGTTGAGCTTATTTCTAAGATGGTAACGATGGTACGGGAGAAATTTGATTCTGAAAAAGGTGGTAGTGTGTAAGATGTAGTGATGGTTGCGCTTTTTAGCGCATTTGCTGATTTCTGTTTTCTCTTTCTGCTTTGCTTTATGCATTTTGTGAATTAGTCTATTAGGGTTCCGCTCCAACTTTTGTGGCAGTTCTTATAAGCTTAATGAAGTATGCTTCTGACTTTTATATCTCTGAGAGCTTTACTAACTTGACTTTTCTTTGCTTAAGTTGCTCAGTGTCCTCTATCTAGCTTTGTTTGACTTCTTAGCTAGCAAGCGCACTCTATTATCTTTCTTACTTTATGACTATGCTTTGAATTTTTCGATGATGTCAAAAGGGGGAAGAACACAGGTACATCCTTCTTTGATTAAGGGGGGAGTATGAGATCGTGCTTGAATTCAGGGGGAATTTGAAAAACCGGTATGGTTAAGTACTTGGTAAGATACTTTGATCTGATTCCGAATCTGAATACTTGATTAAATTGATATTGTTATCTCCATTTTAGTCACTTAAGAAAGTATTCATGAGCTTACCTGTTTACAGTTTGTCATCATCAAAAAGGGGAAATTATTAGTTGAGCTTTAATCGTCTTGTTAAAGCTTAATCTAATTCTCTTTGTTTTGATGATAACAAACTAATATGTTTAATCTCTTAGTGTTTTTAAGCCTTCCAGGTTATTGCTATATCTGTAAGGATGCTCTTAAGTCACTTAGAGGTGCGCTTGACTTGTCTCAGACACGCTTAACACCAAGCGGAGAAAGTAAGTTTCGCAAACGGTGTTTAATAAATCCATTCAAGACCAAGAAGTGAGAGTGATCGAGATTCGAGGGCGTAGTAGACGCGCTTGAATGAAGAAGAAGAAGGTTGACCACGAGGTTCCACCATAGCTTAGGGTGTGCCAGAGCGCAGAAGAACAACGCCAACACGTTAAGAAGGCTGGTAAGCGGTAGAGTGCAAGTTGCGTGCACAGGAAGGTGCGAGAAGAACTTATTCACTCTTTGGGACGCAACTTCAGGGATCGCCAGCATGGAAGAAGGTTGTTAGAGATAAAAGCACACAGATTGTTGATGTGGCGTGGATCAACAAATGAAGAACAAAACCAAATCACTCCAGGCCGTTGATTAATTCTGGTGAAGTGATCAAGGCACACGGATTGATGAGGTGGCATTGTGCTTAGTCTTTGTTTGTTACACGAATTAAGTTAGAGGTTTAGCTTAAGGTTTGTGTATAAATAGAGGATTGTTGCATTCACTCTATGTATTACAAAACAGAGAGAATACAGAGAAGCTAGAGAGAGCTGAAGTGATATACTGGTTTGTAATCAGAGAGAGTGTTGAGAGTGCCTTCATTTGTTCTTTAGAGCTGAACTCAAGTATTGTAAAGAGAGATTTTACGAGTGAGCTTCAAAGTGTTGAAGCAAGAGAGATTGTAATCCTTTTCTAATCAATACAGTGTAGTGGTGAGTTTTATCCCGAGTCAGCTAGTGACTTAGGGTTCTCACCTTTTGGAAATTCTTGTTTATGTGCAAATATAAGTGCGCTTTAACAACTTAAAGCGCGCTCAATTGTCTGTTTGACCTCTTCCGCACTTAAGGACTTTAGTAAACTCATTACTAATAGTTCTACATAGGTCAAGCGCATCCCAAGTGTTCAAAGTGCAATGGAATACTTGTTAAGCGCATCTAAGGCTTAATGAACCTTAGTGACAGTGAACAATAGCTGATCAAATATGTGTTTTCTACAATGTGGGAGAGAATGAGTAGCAGCGTGTCTATATGACTCCCTTCAATGACCTCTCGCAGTAGGTACGCATCTGCTATGGTGACAGTATCGCGCTTCTCTTGGCGCGGGATGATGTTGCACAACATTATGTAGTGGAGGAGATTTGTACCAAAGCCCAGCATATGCGTCTTGATCTCCCATGGACGCAGCTTCCCCACAAGCAGTTCCAGTGTCTCGCCCTTTCCAGAGGGCTAGTTCTTCTTTGGAAGAGACGCGTACCCTTCGCCCGTTTGAAGATCGAGCACCTTCGCCATCAGCTTGACGTTCAGTGTCTTGGACTCGTCTCCCCAAGGAATGTGGGCCACAGAATAGAGTTGGCCAGGGCTAGGGGTCATAACAGCGAGAGCGTCGTAGAACTTTCTCACCTCTTCGTAGTCAACGGAGAAAGGCTCCACCTCGAGCTCTGACCAGCGAGTGCGCTCGAGGGAGGCGACGGCGGCGGTGACATCGAACTCTATAGGGTTGAGGCTGGACCAGAATCCTTGGCCTATGATTTGGGGCTCAATCATGACTCTAGTCGAGAAGTTGCCGTGAGCAAGTGGGAGACTGAGGGACTAGCCGCTTTCAGGCAGGGCGATCGTCTTCTGGCGTTTCTGGGTGGTGGAAGAGGGTGTGATGGCTAAGGATCGTTTGAGGGAAGTCTGAGGTGGTGGTGAGGGAGGAGTAGTGAGAGCGAGGGCGGTGGATGTGATGTCAGGCTGGTGATGGATGGATTCTTCATGTCTGGAGGCGAAGGGAGTGTGCTCGGTGGAGTCGATGGAGGAGACAGGGTGAATGACAGGGGTCGTTGGGTCTTCCTCCATGGGTGTTGTAGGTGAAGGCAGAGGACTGGGGACTTTCTCTGGAATGGGAGAAAGGGGTTGTGGTGGTGCTGAGTCAGGGAGAGCTGGGGTTGTGGAGGTAGAAGGAGCAATAGGGGCGGCTGCTTTGGAGCTCTCCATGAAATCCTGGAATTTGAGGAACTCAGCCCATTTGGCGGGGTCGGTGTTCATTGGGTTGGCCATTATTGTGTTTGAGAGAGTGGTATTTGTGAAGGAGAGAGAGGGAGAGTGGTGAAGAGTTGCAGGGTTTGAGCGTTGAGTGCTTGAAGAGAGAGGGTTGAAGAAGAGTGAATAGTTGCAGAGGTGGTGAAGGAGGGTTGAATCTGGTCGAAGGGGCTATTTATGGAGATGGTCGAACGGTTGAATCACAACGACCTTAATTCAGATCTGGAACGGTGCCTCGTTTATCGCAGATGCAAGTGACCGTTGGTAGGTTAGCGAGTAATGAGTGCCTAGAAGATAGTCGACCGTTGAGACGCTCGGTCCCTATACTCAGTTCCTGAAGTTATCTGCACTTCACTCTAATCTGTGTTACTCGGTCCCCAAGGATATGTAGTTCAAACGTTGCGCTTGTGATCTCTTCTACTTACTCGGTCCCCATACTAGGACGTACTGTGTCTCAGTTCCCATTCTCAGTAGGATAGTTCAACTCGCTTAAGCACATAATAAACTCGCACACACAAAGGGACATAAAAGCTCTTTTAAAAACAAGAAGTGCTAAGCATATATGGGTAGGCTTTTTGTCATCTCAATGAATATTCACAGTTGTGGCTTATATGGTCATAGGGAACGTAACATTAAGATCAAGGCTAAGGGACTGTCCTATAAGCACGAATCATATCTGGGGGGGCTTAATTATGAGGTTAAGAAGTGATCCTCGTGCATATATATAAGGGCTTGAAAATGAATAGCATGCAAATGGATCAAAGTTTTAGCAAGCAATAGTGCAATCCTAGAGAGGGCCTAACTAAGCATTTATCATTTAGCATCACACAGAGCATGCGAAGGACGAATACCATTAAGAGTATAGGCTAGGTTCACGCACGTACTAGTCCTAGGTTCCCAAGACTAAAAGGAGCACTGAATTTACACAAGATCAAGGGAGAAGGCTTACGTGCAAGGAGATGCTTAGTGAAAGGGGATCAAGCCCAAGTGAAGTCTTAGCTTGATGAATGGTTCCATGTTCAAGGCCTTGGTGAAAATGTCTGCTATTTGATCCTCAGTTCTACAATGGGTGAGCTCGATGTGCTTATTCTCCACATTATCTCGAAGGAAGTGATGACGCACGTCAATGTGCTTGGTTAGAGAGTGGTGCACAAGATTTTTTGAGATATTGATCGCGCTTGTGTTGTCACACCTTATTTCAATCAAGCCCATCGAGATTCCAAAGTCAGTGAGTTGTTACTTGAGACATAGGAGTTGAGCACAACAAGAAGCAACTGCTATTTATTCAGGCTTAGTGGTGGACACAGCTACTAAGTTCTGTTTGCGAGAGCCCCATGAAACCAGACAAGGGCCTAGAAATTGTGCCATACCTGAGGTGCTCTTTCGATCAACTAGATATCCTGCATAGTCAGCATTTGTGTATCCAACAAGGGTAAAATCGTAGTTCTTAGGGTACCATAAACAAAGATTATCAGCCCCTTTTAGATAACGAAGGATACGCTTGATGATGGCAACGTGCGACTCCCTTGGATCAGATTGGAAACGTGCACACAAGCTCACTGCAAAAACAATATCGGGCCTAGAGGCAGTTAAGTACATTAAAGATCCTACCATACCTCTATAGAGTGTTTCATTCGCCTTGGGGCCGTTAAGGTCTGCGTCTAACTTAGTGCCTGTGGACACTGGAGTGTGAAGGGGCTTGCTATTGTCCATTCAAAACTTCTTTATGATCTCCCTTAGATACTTTTGTTGATGAATTTGAATGCCTTCAGCGTTTTGCACCACTTGGAGTCCAAGGAATAAGTTGAGTTCCCCTATCATGCTCATGTTGAACTTGCTACTCATCACGTCTTTGAATTTCTCTACAAGCGACATGTTAGTTAAACCAAAAATAATATCATCAACATATACCTGAACCACTAGGATGTCGCCTTCATGTTCCTGGATAAAGAGCGTCTTGTCAATTGTTCCCCTCTTATAGTTGTAGGCGAGGAGGTACTCAGAGAGGCACTCATACCATGCCCTTGGTGCATGCTTTAACCCATAGAGGGCCTTGTCCAGGAAATAAAAGTGCTCTGGGTGATTCGATTCTTCAAATCATGGGGGCTGCTTCACGTACACTTCTTCATTGAGCACACCATTGAGAAAAGCCGTCTTCACGTCCATTTGAAAGAGCTTGAAGTCCTTGTGCGAAGCGAAGGCAATAAGAAGTCGAATAGCCTCTAATCTGGCAACTGGGGCATAGGTCTCGTCATAATCTATCCCTTCTTGTTGGTTGTACCCTTGTGCTACCAGACGTGCTTTGTTTCTGACCAGAACTCCTGAATCATCGAGCTTGTTGCAAAAGACCCAACGAGTGCCTATGATGGTGCGATTGGAGGGATTAGGAACAAGGTGCCAGACTTTGTTTCGCTCAAACTCATGAAGCTCTTCTTGCATGGTAGCCACCCAATCTGGATCGAGGATGGCTTCTTTGATATTCTTAGGCTCAGTGAGAGAGACGAAGTCGTTGAAGGCACAAAGGCTGGTTTCCTCATTTGTTTCATCAAGTACTTCAACGATTGTCTCTGGAGGAGCTAGTCGAGCTACACGAGAGCGAGTGTGAATCCCAGAATGGACTGGGGTGAGCATGTTCGTTGGAGGATGAGCACCTTGTAGTTGAAAAGCTCTAGTGGGAGGCTCTGTTTTCTTATCAATTTCTGACGTAGAAGGCCCTTCGTTATCACTGTATGAGTCAGTGCCTGAGGGAACTGAGGCTATATACGGAGGGGCGAGTGGGTTTAAGGCTTTCTTAGGAGGTGCTTGATCGATATCTGAAGGGGCTTCAAAAGAGGCGACTTCTGGGAATGGATCGGAAGTGTTTGTCAAGGAAGTGAGGAAGCCGCTTTCATCAAACACTATGTGTATGCTCTCCTCAAAGGATCTTGTTCTTTGGTTGAAACCTTGTATGTTTTGCTTGCTGGGACATAGCTAAGAAAGATGGCTTCATCACTTCGTGCATCAAACTTGCCTAAATTATCTTTTCCATTGTTCAACACGTAGCACTTGCATCCAAATACCCAAAAATGAGATATGCTTGGAGGATATCCCTTGATTAGCTCGTAGGGAGTCTTGCATAGAGAAGGGCCTAGAAGAGCTATGTTGGCGATGTAGCATGCAGTGTTCACCGCTTCAGCCCATAGAGAGGGAGTGACACCAGTTTGAAGAAGCATGGTGCGCGCCATCTCTACTAGCGTTCGATTCTTTCTTTCAACCACTCCGTTCTGTTGTGGTGTCCTAGGAGCTGAGAAGTTGTGAGAAAATCCTCTTTCAGCGCAGTAGCTCAGCATTCCTCCATTCTCAAATCCAGTTCCATGATCAGATCTTATAGAGCGCACCTTCGGAGATAGAGAATTCTCGAGTAGGGCGACTAGCTCTATGAAGCGCGAGGAGGCTTGATCCTTGGAGCGCAGGAATAAGGTCCACGTGAACCTAGAGTAGTCATCAACGATCACAAATATATAGCGTGCTCCACTAAGACTTTGAACGCGCATTGGGCCACAGAGGTCCATGTGAAGAAGCTCAAGGGGCTTATTTGTTGTGACGTTCTACTTGGCTTTGAATGAGGTTCAGACTTCTTTTCCCTTAACACAATTAGCACAGTGTGTCAAGTTGTCTATCTTGATAAGAGGTAGACCACGAACTAGCTCCTTTGCACGCAGCTTATGTAGAAGATGAAGATTTACGTGCCCTAGTCATTGATGCCATAATTCTGTTTGATCTTTAATAGTAGCGAGACAAAGGAGACCTTTTGGGATGAAGCTGGAGTCGAAGATGTAAGTGTTGTTGACTCGCTTCCCCCTTAGGATGATCTCCCCAATGGCATTTCTCACAAGGCACTTCGAGGTAGTGAAGGTCACTTCGTTTGGTCCCTCGTCATTGAGTTGAGCTACGCTTAAGAGGTTGTAAGAAAGGCTCTCCACAAAGTTCACCATCTGGATCTCTATCTTGTCATTTAGATGTACCTTCCCGTGTCCAATGATTTCTCTAGCTCTCTTGTCGCCAAACGATACGCTTCCACCGTCATATACTTGAAAACTTCGTAATCTTTCCTTGTCTCCAGTCATGTGACATGGCAACCACTATCTATGTACCATTTGCTCTCGCTGCTCAAGTTTCCTCAGAGGTGAGAGCCTCTGTATTGGCCATGAGACATTTGACTTGGAATCCTTCGTGAAGGTCAGCTTCATCATCTTCTTCTCCCCAAGCTGAGAAAAGCGCCTTCTTCTTAGTGGCCTCTACCTTTGGGTTAGTGCACGTCTTGGCGAGATGGCCCTTCTCTTGGAAGTTATAGCATGAATAATCCTTGAGATCGCGCTTGGCTGAAGATGATGCTTCACCTGGTCTAGCTCTCTTCTTGAACCATTTCTTAACCATCTTAGTCATAAGGGCGACTTCTGTATCATCGTCCTCGTCTTCTTCACCGTCATTGATGTCCATCTTTTCAAGCACCTTCGTGAGCTTCAGTGTTGTTCCAGTGGCTTCTCTTATCTTGAGTCCCTTTATCTAATCAGCGTTCTCTTGGTCGAAGAACTTGCCAAATATGTCTACGACTGAAAGCTTCTTGCAATCTGGCGACATGAGTTCTTCGAGTGAGCTCGAATTTATCGCTCATAGCGTAGATGACAGCCATTGTCTGCTCAGGGGATAGAATGGTTACACCAGAGGCCGTTAACTTGTTGACCAGAATGGTGAAGCGCGAGTGGCAGGCTGACACGCTTTCCCCAGCGAGTTGTTTGAAGGATTGAAACTCCCTTTGAAGCGTGAACTTTCTGGTGTCCTTATGATCTTTGCTTCCTCTGTGTATGGAGATGATAGCTTCCCACATGTCTTTGGAAGTTGGAATGCCAATGACCTTGTCAATGTCCGTGCGAGAGAGTCCACACAAAATCAGTTGTCAAGCTTTTGAATTCTTCTCCATCTTGGCGTAGTGCTCTGGTTGCCAATCCTTTCTATCCTTCAGTTCTGGAAGCACTTCGTCACCAAGTTCAATGATCTTCCAGCATTGGTAGTCTTGGGTTTGGATGAAAGTCGTGTGAACTCCCATCCACCAATCAAGTTCTCCTTCTCGAAGCTGGTGAGGTTTGTTGAGAGACATGCTGAGGTTGAACTCTGAGTTCTTCATTGTCGTAGTGAATTGGATCCTGCTCTAGTACCAATTGTGGATCGTGAAGAACTTAGTCTAACTAAAGATAGGATCTTTTGTGCGGAATATAAGACTAAGAACTAATAAACACTTCAATTCCAAAACGATGGTTGATTTGATTTCTCTTGAGACTTACAACAACTAGGCGAACACACAGTTCTTAGTTTCTCTCAACTCTCCTAGCTATTGCTTAAGCTCTAAATCAAGATGAACTCCCTCTCTCTGGTTCGACAACCCCAGTATAAGGATAATAAACTAAACTACTTATACTATGGCATAATCACCGGAAATTGATTACCTAAAAGCAAGTGAATAATAATAAATAAAATATTAAATCTAAACAAGCCGAATATAATGACAAACTAGCTTCAACTGTTAAGATCTCGAATCTGGTAAATCTCTTGGCGAATCAACTCTTTCCTTCTTTAACTCTCTTTCCTTCTTTAGCTTCAAGGAAGCTTTCTTTCCATAAATACGCGCTCGGTCCCCTTGAGCGTCTTCGGTCCCCTTGAGCGCGTCCTCCTTGTGTAGCGCATTACTTTGTGCAGCTCAATCCTTCACTCTCAATGTTCGGTCCCCTTCAGTATCCTTCGGTTCCCTTGCTCCTAGTTAAGCTCCTTGAGCGCTAGTCTTCTCGCTGAACTCGCTCTTGTCTCTTCTCTTAAGCTCGTTGTTTTCCACGCTTTAGCTTCCTAAGTAACTCAAAGGCCTATCGATTTCCTGCGATATATCACTCAATACACATATTAGTTCATAAGATAGTTTGTTATCATTAAAACTAAGGCATTATCAGTTGTACGAACTAAGGGGATAGTTCATGCAACTAACAGCTAAGGTTCAAACCTTGCCAGTCTTGGTTCATTCATGAGCTATATGAGTGCACGGGCCAATGAAAGTCCAAGGAGCCCAGCTAGAGGAAGAGAAATGATAGTCATGACGTCAACCATGGCGCTGCTCATGAGGCAACCCGAGATAGTTAGATTAGAAGTAGTATAGGACATTTTGCTCACTTTCACCTGGTTTGTTTGTTTTGATGTGCTAACTTGTAGGTACAAAGAATGTGTTCAATCCCTACAAGTTAAACTGCTGGCCCATAGGGGAGGTGCATTTCTTTTCAAGCAGGCAAGGGAGCAAATAATTAGATTAGATTAGATTTAAAGTAGTTAGAATAGATATAATTTGTTTTTGCCTCATAATTACCACAATATCCCTAAACCTATATAATCCAATATCCAAAATAAGTGGCATCCCTAGACCCATAAACCCTAATCTCCAAAGGCTCCCAACTCAGAATCCCAGTTTCCATCTCACCATCGCTTGTCGCACCCCACGGAATTCTTTTCGTGCCCTGTGTCAACATCCCAGACCGCCTTATTTCATCACGGACACAAACCCTTCTTCATTAGCCTTACATCATCACCATCAACCCCAATTCACAACCATATCCAACCTTCCACCTTCAAAAACTGGTGATTTAATTGAGTTTCCAAGAGATTGAACTGATGTTCGCGTTGCTGCAACTTCCCTAAGTTCGGGAATCAGAGTTGGAGTATATTCCGGGAGGGAGAGATGAGAGCGACACCGACATGCCCCACGTCTTTGTTGTCGCGCCATGCGCCATTTCTGTCGCGACCCTTGCTCGCAGCCTTGTGTTCCCTATCTCTTCAATAGAAGTCGAGACACGGTCAACGTCTCTTTTTCGCGATCCGCATTACAGTCCTTGGAGTTTCCCTAACCTAATTTGGTTGATAGTAAGTACTTAGTCTCTACTCCTTCCAATAAGATCTATTGTGTCCAATGATGAAGAAGAAAGAGAAGAAGTAGTCCACCAAGAAGAGAGACATACTTTTTAGGCACACTTGTCAGATGATGTAGAGAGCATAGAAGAGGAAGGTACAGCTCAAGATCGACCCCATCCATTCACTCAGAGGAGTGATGTGAATCAGGTATTAACTGATGACCAACCACATACAAGGACGCGGCGTATTGACTAGCTCATTCAGGCATTGCATACAAGTTGTTGCAGACTTGAGAAGATTATGATACAACTACTCCAAGTGATACTAGAGCATATGGATGAGCTTCACAAACAACATTTGGTGCTATCGTCCACCCATTTCCCAGGTCAATGAGCCCTGCTATTTTTATTATATAGTTCCTCTTTAGCTGTATTAAAGACCGAACTTTATCTAAGTATGGTGGGATTTAGGAAGTTTCTCATTTTCTATTAGCTTTATTATTTTTGTGTCGTCATGATGTGTTGGAGCATATTCTTGTGGTTAGTCGTAATATTTTTTGAGGATTTAGCTTATAAAAAAGTCTAATAAATAAGAAAACCTAGAACAAGATGTTTGGAGGCACAAGCCAAATCATTTTTCCATTTCACCATCACTTCCATCATCTTTTTGCTCTCTATTTCCATACCTAACGCCGTCGCCTCCCTTGGGTAACAACATATATAGCGCCGATGACGCCATACTATCCTTCGTTTCCATGTTGCCAGATTTTAGGTAACAAAACCATTGTCTTGGTGTCACACCATCATTCATTATTTATCCCAATTCGGGACGAGCGAAGACTTTGTACTGAGCATATACAGTGTGTTTCTTGAGTACCTAAGGATGTATTTCCACACAAGATGAGCCGTGCCCCACGTCATTTTCTTTCGTGAATCGTGTCCACCTCCATTGGCCTCAGTTGATCTGGTTCAATTTTCTTCGATAAAGTTATTCAACTCTTGGTTTGTTCCCGCCTCTTCAACCTTTGTCTAGATGTTTTATTTCTATTTCCTTTTCCTCTATTTTATGTATGTTATCTACATTGAGGACACTGAAGAAGTTAAGTATGGGGGAGAGATAGTTCATTATTGTATATTCTTCACTATATTTTTAGTAGTTTTTTTAGTCAGTTTTTGAATTAATAATTAGTATCATTTTATTAGAAGTTTTGTTTATTGAGTCTATAAATATTGTATTTCTCTTGGAAGAAAAAATTGAAAAATCAAAAATAAAATATTGAAAAAGCCACAAAAAGAAAAAGGCAATTAAAATCCTTGGATGCTTTGAAAACCCTAAGGTACGATTCATGTAATAAGCATGTAACCTGGACCGGTATAGACTGGTGTAGTATGAGGTTATGAGAGATGTGAAACTATGTGAGCCTAAAAGAAGAGGGATGACTAGGTGAAATCTGAAAAAGGCACCTAGGTAGAATGAGAGAGAGAAAAGAGTGGTTTATAGATTTCCTCATTCTGGCGTGGGTGACATATGAAGAGGTATTATAAGGAGAATTCTGGATTAGCTACACATGAGTTACAAAGAGTTATTGACTTTGGTCTTACTGCTTGAGGTTGGTGTGTCATATTAGGAGTAGTACGCTCCTTAGTGTTCGGTTACTACCATTATTCCCTTGTGAAAGTTCCTTTAAACGTTGTGTGAGTTGAGCTATTTGCACTTGTTGGTCCTCCATCATCTGTTCAAGAGTCTGCTCTCTAACTTGATCGCCTTCCATTGTATCAGTCTCGGCTCTCCTCTCTCTGTCACTCCTACGGATGGTCAGCTCAATCTCTGGATTTAG
This sequence comes from Phyllobates terribilis, assembly GCF_046119375.1. Taxonomy (NCBI): domain Eukaryota; kingdom Metazoa; phylum Chordata; class Amphibia; order Anura; family Dendrobatidae; genus Phyllobates; species Phyllobates terribilis. The sequence continues at coordinate 24,929 of NW_027369212.1, forward strand.
CTCAACAAGAAAGTGATCAGTAGCACGGGTGCTAACCATACACTAGTCAACACCAAAGTAAACCAAATCAAGAACACCAGAAAAGAAGTTTTGACTCCTCGGCAGCGGCACCAAATTTGATGGGGCGCAAATGGTCGTTGTTTTCCCTATCAAAATAATAATTCCTAACCAGCTACTCTAACTAGTAAAGTGGCGAGAAAGGGTTGAATCCCACAAGGAGTCAGGTATTCGATTCTTGTGTTCTTAATATAATCAACTTAAAAGTAACAAAAGGGGGAATTTGATTTGTAACTAACCAAATTATAACAATAATGGGAAAACACTTCGTTCAACAAGTATTCACACAATAGAATGATTGGTTGATCATTGACTTCTAATGACTATCGAGTTCATCTTATAATTCATGTACTATGGTTGTCATAATCCATGTTCTTATATAGTTAATAGTCTACTAACCCTTACTCAACTACAACCCCGAAATTGTCAATATTTAATAATCAAGCAGCAATGAACTTAGGAATAGATAAGTGCATGCAGTACCAGTGACTCAAGGTCGATATTTAACACACAATCAACTCTCTCGACAATCACAATCCCAACTAGGTCATGCAATCGATTTGCTACCTAACGATAAGACTCTCAAACTCAGACAAGTCAAACCTAGCAATATGAATAGATCTATTCTACCTAGATGATCAGGCCAAACAGATATATCAAATCCAATAGAACAATTAAGTGCAAGAGAGATGAAACAATCCAAATATAAAGAAGAACCAAAATAGAAGTCTTACAAACCAATCATCTGAAGGCTTCACTTGAACAAAGAAGAAGAGACTACTCTGACATAGTTCTCTAAACAACGTAAATTAGAAAAGTGTAATCTAGGATAGAATGGAATTGGAATGGAGGTAAAGCTTCAAACCTTATTTATTAACCTAAAACATAAGAAACTTCTACTAAAAATCCCAGCCTGAACCTCCATCAGAAAAGAGGTAAAAGGAGACCCGAAGTGATCCCCGCAGGAAAGTGTCTCGTGTGCTCCCGACCCAAATAGGGGCGCGTTCCCTATGTGGGCACGGTCGTGCCCAGGTGAATTTGCCATTTTGCTTTGCGGATAGTGGCGGGGTCGCGCCATGGCCTCTGTATCCCTGCATGGCTGCGTCGTCGTGTGCGTGGTCGTTCCTTCACTCTTTTGGAAGTCTTATCTTCATCTGCTCTCGAATGTCTGTAATCCTCTAGAATAACGCCTTTGCTTTGCGAGGTCCGGATTACAGTAATATGTTCCATAACAATGCCAAATCACCTATAAATGACGCTAACGATCGCTAAATGCGCTATGCAATTTATCGCCTATCAATGCACCCCCACACTTAGACCTTGCTCGTCCTCGAGTAAGCTACAACAAAATGCACGTTGGTATCAGAGAGGATGGAAGAACTTGAGAACAGTGGTGGTTGATCAACACTTTAACTCCATAGTACATGTGATAGGCAGTGTTTAGTACACCATTACACGAGGTCGTTAGCATCTATATCAAGGGATTTGGCACGTTTGTAGTGCATATTACTGTGATCCAGACCAAGCAATGTCAAGGCACTAAATACGAGGATTTTTGGCATCCAAAGGAAAGATAGCCAAAAGGGTACAAGGTGGAGCTGCACACGTTAGTGACTTGACTGTGCTAGGAACCGCGCCAGGAACCGCGCGACCACGTCAGGAACACGGCCGTGCCTCAACACTACGCGACCGCGCCAGTCCAAGAGAGAAAATTCCGAGTCTTGACCCAAGGCTCGACCGTGCCAACACATGCGCGACCGCGCCCCTGGTAGGCCGAGAAAACTCCGAAACCCTACTTCTCCTTGATGTTGCGCTTGGGCTTTGGGCTTCCTTCATTTGTAAAGTCTGGTCTATGGTTAATTAGGTTAAGTCTTGGTATTTTATAATAAATAGGAAGAGCTTTGCCTCCTTCCTAATCATCCATTATTCCATTATCATTTCATTTTACGTAGTTTTTTAGCAATGAGCCAGGAGTAGTTTCCTAGACTTTGTGTGATTGGTTTGAGCCATTAGGCTGATTCAATGTGAGGTTTCCAATCCTTTGGTTCTCATTAATAATATGTCTCAATTGCTTTATCATATTGCTTATAATACTTATTCAATTGAATTTTCATTCTAGATTGATCTCCTAGGTTGTTTAGTTCAATTTCATATAGCTAGGCTTAGGTTTATCCTAGTTGGAGAACCTAACCATTAGAGTAGCAAAACAACTACCTGGACTAGTTGGACTTGTAGGGGTGTGGAGGATAATGAGGTGTTAGTAGCCACGTGGTGTTGCATCTTCCTATCTATTCTTGTGCTTAAAGTTGCCTAGGAATTAGTCTTAATAGTTTTAGGGATGGAGTTGTAGGTAGGGGATATTAGGGATAGTTGACTTAATTAGCTATAGAGGAACAAGGATTAGGACAACTAAAAGATATATAGGCAACATGAGAGAGAGAGAGAGAGAGAGAGAGAGAGAGAGAGAACCCAAATAGTGGAACCTAGGACCATTGGATCAACTTATAGGTGAATACCAATCATATGAAGTGTTCATCCAATTTTAATCATCAAACAATCTTTAGAATTTAGTTTTACCAAATTCCCCTTTGGCTACGATTTGGAGTTGATTAGATTAGCATCACAAGAATTGATTCCATTTCAGTTCCCTGTGGCATTCGACCCCTACTTAACAGTCTACTCTTGTATAGCAGTTTCAAGGGAATTACTTTGACCGGAGGGCCTAACGACACCTCTGTCAAATTGGCGTCGTTGCCGGGGAACAATTTTTCTTCTCTTGCGATAATAGTTTGATTAACTCTGGTGCTGACTAGTGTATGGTTAGCACCTGTGCTACTAATCTTCCACTTGCTGAGCTTATTCCAGATATCGAAAGGACTGCTAGAAGTACGATAAGAGAAAGATCATTGGAGACAATGAATGATCTAGAGAAAAAGGATAACAATCAGGTCCCACCACAGACCCCGGAGCACCTGCAGGCTAATCAATTGTTGATGAATCAATTTCTAGAAGCTTCTGCACAGCAGAACAATCTCGCTGGAAATAGAGCTCTGCAGGAGCGCACTACTCCCAACCTGACGCAGCAGCCTCAAGCGTTGGTCCTACCACCACTTACGCAGGGAGTGACCTTCGAACTTAAGTCCGGAGTGATCTACGTGCTCCCTACATTCCACGATATTCCTAGAGAAGACCCCATCATGCACCTAAACCAATTTGACGACATATGCATGACCATGAAGTCGGTCAATGTGTCGGAAGAACAAATTAAGATGAGGGAATTCGGCTTCACGCTTAAGGACACTACTAGAGATTGTTATTACCACCTCCCCACTAGCACGATAGATAGATGGGAGAAGCTACACTCGGAGTTCCTAAATTGCTACTTCCCGGTAAAGAAGGCAAATGCGTTGAAGAGGGAGATCGTGCAAGTAGAGTAGAGAGAGGAGGAATCACTTTACGACCTAGAGAGATTCAAAGGGCTTTGTGCTAGCTGCCCTTTTCACGGCTATGAACACCAAGACTTGGTGTTGTTTCTTACCCAGGGGCTGCTTACTAATGAGAGGAGAATGGTTGACGTTGCATGTGGAGCAATCATTCTCAACATGGGAGAAGTTACAAAGCATGGTTGAATGTACAAGAAGTTTTAGAAGGACATACACTAAGAGGGTGGTAAATGCCACGAGTTCGAGAACGGAAGGATCAAACATGATAGGAGAGTTGACCGAGATAGAGAAAATGTTCGTGAGTCTATTACCAAGTAGCGGGCAACGACCCGCACGTCTTTGTGGTATTTGTTCGAGTACAAGTCATCATTCAAATCAATGTCCCGAGCTGCGGGACGATACAATTGCGGTAGTAAATTCGATAGAAGGATACGGACCTCCTCGGCCATGGGAGAACCAACACCAGAATTTCCAGCCCAGATACAGAGATCAGAAAGACCAACAAAGATGGAGGCCCCGCGAGTAGAAGTAGAATCTAGGAGATCATACCATGGAGACGATCAAGGACGTGACTAAGACCATCGCCACCCTTGCGTCAAACACCCAGAACACCGATTCTAGAGTTAAGAACATAGAGGTTCAAATGGGGTAGATCGCGCATATGGTATCAACACTGACTCAGAATAACTCAAATTCACTACCAGCACAAACTAGGGTGAATCTGAACCAAAACATAGCGAGTCAGAATCTTAAGAATGTCAACGCGAAGGCATTGAGGAGTAGTAGGAATTCAGAGAAGAGAGCGGACCAAGAGGAGGAACTAGAAGAAATTTTGGCAGAGGCGTGACCGCACAGCCATTACTGAGAGCTCGCGCGACCGCGCCCCCATGACGCGTGACTGCGCTGCCATTACAGAGAGATTGCGCGACCGCGCTTCCCAGATGCTCGGCCGCGTGTTTATGAAACAAGATTCCAGAAACAAGGCACGGCCGTGGCACGCAGAGCGTGACCACGCGCCCATTACTAAGAGCGTGCGTGACTGTGCCCCCAGGTGCGCGACCGCGCCCACTTTGTTGCTGAAACGGATTGCGATGCTAAAAGCTGAGAAGACGGTCCCAATTGAGGAAGAAGAGGAGCTAGATGACCCGAGATGCGACTTTAAGCTCCGACAGAGCAACTATGTACGTCCTAACTTCCCTCCTCTCTACTCAGAGAAATCATCGGCCCCTTTCCCTGAAGTGTTAAGAGATACCAAGAGGTCGGCAGATGACAAGGAGTTCTTTGAGATCTTCAACAAGTACGCCATAAACATCCCAATACTGAAGCTGGTCCAGAGCATACCAAGGTATAAAAAGTTTCTCAAAGAACTTTGCACAATCAAGAGGAAGCAAAAGATGAAGGGGACCAGCAAGTTAACAGCCGGAGAAAGAGTATCCGCCATCTACCAGAAGTGCATGCCCACCATGTTTAATGACCCTTGTATGGTAATTGTCCTCTACCACATAGGTAATGCTGATTTTGATCGTTCTATGTTAGATCTAGGAGCTGCCATACATGTCTGTCCATATTCCCTTTTCAAGCAATTACGACTAGGGCCTTTAAATGAAACAAAAATTCTAGTCAAATTAGCTTATGGGTCGATTATTCATCCCAGGGGGGTAGTGGAAAACGTGCTAGTCAAGGTATATAGGTTATTCTTTCTTGCAGATTTCTACGTGCTAGATATGGAGAATGATATGGAAGGTGTACTTATACTATTAGGGAGACCATTTATGATAACAGCTGGTACTAAGGTAGACTTAGGGAACGGGACGCTAACGTTAGAATTTGATGGAGATGTGGTTAGTTTTGATATTGGGACTAATGAGGAGTCAGAAGATGATACAGCTAGTGTGTTTGCAATAAAGGTAGTTGATCCCGAAAGGCATGTTGATAGGTTAGAGTTAGCTTTGGCCGATGGGACCCCATGCTAATGTTAGAGGGAGAAAACCTTCCTTCTCTTCCCCCTATTATACTGGTACCCAGAGTGACGTTAGCGTAACCTTCGGGGCATTATGTACAGACGAAGAGGAGATATGACAAGGGGCTCACAAAAAAGAAGAAAGGAATAAGGCAATACTAGATACGAAAGGATGAGTTGGACCGTAGGTTGGCCAAAGCAGGTTGAGAGAAGAAAAAGCTTCGATCCAATGACGTTAAACAATGGCGTTGTCTGGAGGCAACCCGTCGAAGAGGTAATTTTCTTTCTCCACTTAGGTTATATTTGTCCTTATCTCACAATGAGGACATTGTGTAGTTTAAATGTGGGGGAGGGGATCTACTTCACCTATCCATGCATTTTAAATTTTGAGTAAGTTTTCCCCTTAATTGAGTGAGAGTCGGTATTCTCAGTTTTCCCCTTGTTTGTTACTGTGTGAATTTCTATAAACATGCATGATCTTTGAATCTTCCTACTATGCTTTAGATGTTAATATTTCAAGTATGTATAATGAGGATATGTTGGATTAAGTAGAGGACTTTGGCTTGAGGATGTGGATTATGACTAGAACGCATTAGAACCATATTAAGATTGCATATTCACCATTTCGTCTCTAGTTTATCATTATGTCATAATAAATTGTTCTCGTCCTTTTGCATCATGGAAAAAAAAGGTAGTGAACTCCAAGTGAAAAAGTCGGAAGAGCACGTGATCTCCAGGGTGTGAAAGATCACCTTGGGTTCTATCCTCCATGAACAAATAAGCAAAGAGTCTCATTAGTATCCCATACCATAAAATGAACAAGTTCTATCTAAAGACAAATTGGCCCGTACCGTAAGATGGACGATCCCGATACCCAAAAGTGAAAATAAAAGTGCAAAATGTATAAATAGGATAAAAGGGAGCAACAAAAAATGCATGTGATGTAACTTAAGTAGAGTTGTGCTTGTTTTCTGCTTTCAACGATATTGGAACTTGTGCGGAATTATCATAAGTATGAAGCATGTTAGGACAAGTCTTAGTCGTCTATTTGACCCTTTGTTATTCACATTTATATATCACTTGGATAGAGACATCCTTACTATAGTTTGGAGATTTAGGTGATTGCATTTGCATAGTGGTAAGTATAGTTCAAATTTTGGGAGATACTTGATACCATTATTGGAAGCTAGAGTCTAGTTAGTGAGTTTGCATTGTTTTTGAAGTTTTTATTCTAGAGTCAGAGTCTACGCCCATTTCTTTAGGATTGTAGGTACCGAGAGCTAAAGTGTGGAGCCGGCAACCACTAGCGTCAAATCTTCCATATCCACTGAGTTTGCCATGGAGTTAGCAGCAACTTCCTCAAGGAAGAGCAAGTTTCAAGTGTGGGGGTGTTTGATAAGCAGCGTTTAGTACACCAATACATGTGGTCGTTAGCATCTATATCAAGGGATTTGGCACGTCTATAGTGCATATTACCGTGGTTCAGACCAAGTGAAGTCAAGGCACTAAATAAGAGGATTACGGGCATCCAAAGGAAAGACAACCAAAAGGATAAAAGATGGAGCCGCACACGTCAGTGACGCGACCGCGCTAGGAACCGCACGACCGCTCCGGTAACCGCGCGACTGCTCTAGTAACCACACGACCTCTCCAAGAACCACACGACCTCACCAGACCATGAGCAAAAAGTCCGAGTCCCGGCCCATGACGCAACTGTACTGACACATGCGCGACCACGCCCCTGTCAGGTCGGGTAAGATCTGAAACCCTACTTCTCCTTGATGTTGTGCTTGGGCTTTGGGCTTCCTTCATTTATCAAGTCCGGGTTAGGGTTAATTAGGTTAAGTCTTGTCATTTATAATATATAGGGAGAGCTTTTCCTCCTCTCTAATCATCCATTATTCCATTATCATTTCATTTTACGTAGTTTTTTAGCAATGAGGCAGGAGTAATCTCCTAGACTTTGTGTGATTGGTTCAAGCCATTAGGCTGATCCAATGTGAGGTTTCTAATCCTTTGGTTCTCATTACTAATATGTCTCAATTGCTTTATCATCTTGCTTATATTACTTATTGAATTGAATTTGCATTCTGGATTGATCTCTTAGGTTATTTAGTTCAATTTCATATAGCTAGGCTTAGGTTTATCCTAGTTGGAGAACCTAACCATTAGAGTAGCAAAATAACTACCTGGACTAGTTGGACTTGTATGGGTATGGAGGATAATGAGGTGTTAGTTAACCAAGTGGCACTGCATTTTCCTATCTATTCTTGTGCTTAATGCTTCTTAGGAATTAGTCTTAATAGTTTTAGGGTTGGATTTGTATGTAAGGGCTATTAGGGTTAGTTGACTTAGTTAACTATAGAGGAACATGGATTAGGGCAATTATAATATGTATAGGCAATAGGAGAGAGAGAGAGAAACCAAATAGAGGAACCTAGGACCATTGGATCAACTTAATAGGTGAATACCAAACATATGAAGTGTCCGTCCCATTTTAGTCATCAAACAATCTTTAGCAATTAGTTTTAACAAATTCCCCTTTGGTTACGATTTTGAGTTGATTATATTAGCATCGCAAGAATTGATTCCATTTCGGTTCCCTGTGGATTCGACCCCTAATTACCTCTCTACTCTTGTAGAGTAGTTTGAAGGGAATTACTTTGACTGGATGGCCCAACAACACCTATGTCGACCTGCGATCATCAAAGCACATGCATAGACTTTGACTCTACCAAAAATCCTCAAAAACAATGTAATGCAAGACTATAAAAACTCAAAACGACTTTAAATTAACCCAACATGGCATCACAAATTCCCCAAACTTGAACTATGTTTATCCTACGGAAGCACATACCATGGATTCCTAAAATATGCAAAAGTTGTCTCTTTCCAAGTGACAAATGAAGGATAATAATGCAAGCTCAAACAAATGACAATTTCTCTTCCTAACATGCTTCATAATCTATGATAGGATATCAAGAGCTCCAACACCATCGAAAGCACACAAAAATCACCACTCAACTCAAGTAATACCACATATACTTTTTGTTGCTTCTTTTCATCCTATTCATGTATTTCCTTCCTTAAAACCATTATTTAGGTATCCGGCATGTCTGTTTTACGGTCTGAGCCAACTAATGAAACTCTTTTCTTGCTTAGCCATGGAGGGTCAATCCCGGAGTGATCTCTCACACGAAGGAGATCGCATGCTCTTCCGACTTATTTCACTAAGAGTTCATTACCTTTTATTCCCTTTCTTATGAATTTTCTAATAAAAAATATGGAAGCAAAATAATATGAACAACATGATAGAACAAGAGATGAGATGGAAAAATTGCAATCTTAGTATTGGTCCGAATGCATCCTAATCATAATCCACATGGTAAACTCAAAGTCCTCGATTTTGATTAATCATATCATCATTATAACACAATTGTAATATCAACATCTAAAGCATGGTAAAGAGATGCACCATTATAAGACTTCACAAAGCACCAAATAGGGGGGAAATATGATAATCGACTCTCAAAATTCAAAACGACTGAAAAATTTCATAACTAAATCAAATAGCAAATATAGTTGAGATAATTCCCTCCCCCACACTTGAATTACACAATGTCCCTATTGTGAAATTGGCGAACGCGTTGTTAGGCGGTCCGATCAAAATAACCACTTCAAACTCCTCTACTAAAGTAGAGTGGCAAGTAGGGTTCGAATCCCACAAGGAACCGAAGGTAATCAATTCTTATGATATTAGAAAGACTAACTAATGAAAAGTAACTAATGGGGGATTTTGGAAAACTGTTTTGTTTGTTTTAATTAAATGGCACGAACACTTCATATGGTTTGTCTAACCTACTAGCATGATTCAATGGTCCTAGGTTTCTTCTATTCGGGTTCTATCTCTATTCCTAATTCCTATATGTCCTCTAAATTGCCCTAATCCATGTACTAGAATTTCTAGTTAGGTCAACTAGTCCTGATGGCGTCTTACCTACCAACCTAACCCTTAAACTATCAAGAGTAACTCCTAGATAGTATTAAGTTCATGAATAGATAGGAAAGTGTATTTCCCTTGGTGCCTACACCTCATTAATCTCCACATCCCTACAAGCCCAACTAGTTCAGTAGTGATTTGTGCCACTAAGTAGGCAAGGTTCTCCAACTAGGATAAACAAAGCCCTAGCTATATTAAATCGAACTAAACAGTCTAGGTGATCAATCTAGAAAGTAAATTGAGTTCAACAGATAAATACGCGCAAGAGATTAAAGCAATAGAGACATAATAATATAAGAACCAAGGATAGAAACCTCTTACTGAACCAGCCTAGAGGCTCGAGCCAATCATGCAAAGCCTTAGGAGACTACTCCTGGCTCATTGGTAATAACGTAATATGAAATGTGTATAAATTTTTGGATGATTAGGGAGGAGTAAAAGCTCTTCCTGTTTATAAGAAATGACAATGCTTAACCTACTAAAAACCCTAGGAATAAAGTGCGTGGAATCCCAGCCCGAAATCCATATAAAAACTAGGTAAAAAGCCCACTTAAGCTCCCGAAATTAGGGCTTCTCGCGACGCATGAATGGCTGAATACACGGGAACGCTTCTATCGATGCAATTGCGCTGAACTCAAGCAGCTAGGACGTGGGCATGTCGTATGTGGCGTGGTCGCTCCACTGTGCGATCTGCTCACCCTAGCCGCGCGTGCTAGGGCACGGTCGCGCCCTGGGCAAAATGCCCCTTTTGTGTCTCTTCTTGGCACGCGCTTGCTCCTTGCCTTCCGCGTCTCCTCTCTTGTGCACGTAATCTTTGTATTTAGCCACTTTGCACCATGAAGTCAAGATTACGACAATATTCTCTATTTGTGGCCTATTAGGCTTGTAGTTGATGCTAACTTCCACTCTTTATGATGTACGAGATGCTGCCAATCATACCCCCACACTTGAACTTTGCTTTTCCTCGGGTAATCTGCAGCTAACTCTTGGTGGGATCAACAAGTAAAGATGGTACAATCGGAGTAGTCATTGATCAACATCTAGCTCATGGTACCTGGTATTATAAAATAACGAGCATAGATTCCGGCTCTAGAACAAAACTTCAAAAGAATGCAAATTAACTAGCTAGACTCTAACGATAGTACCAAGTATCCCCCAAGATTTGAACTATGCTTGCCCCTACGCAAATGCAATCACCTAAATCTCCAAACTATACCGAAGATGTCTCTATCCAAGTGACATATAAATCTGAATAATGAAATATTAGATAAGCGACTAGAGATTCTCATAACATGCTTCCTACTTACGATAATTCTGCACAAGTTCCAAAATTGTTGAAAACAACCATCAACCACACTTCACTCAAGTTATACCACATGCATTTTTCCTTGATCCCTTTATCCTATTACACTTTTTAAACCTTTACATTTTGGGTGCAGGGTCCGTCCATTTTATGGTCCAGACCAAATTATTATTTTTTCTAAGTAGAACCTATCCATTTTATGGTCCATGATGCTATGAGACTAATAGATCATGGAGGACCGATCCCTTGGTTCTATTTCACACATTGGGCACCGCGTGCTCTTCCAACTTTCTTTTACTTGGATCTCACTACCTTTATACTTTTTATTTTCTTTTTCTTGTAAAAAGGACGAGAAAAATTGATCATGACATAATGATAAACTTAGAGAAAAGGTGGTGATTATGCAATCTAAATAAGGTTCTAGTGCGTCCTAGTAATACTCCACATGCTCAAGCCTAAGTCCTCTACTTAATCCAACATATCCTCACTGCACATACATGAAATATTAACATCTATGACATAGTAAGAAAATTGAAGATCATGCATCTTTATAGAAGTTTACACCGTCACAAAAAAGGGGGAAAAACTAAGGATACCGACTCCTGAAAAAATCAAAATTCAACAAAAGGGGAAAAGTGACTCAAATTTTTAAATGGAGGGATATGTGAGGCTAATCCCCTTCCCCACACTTAAACTACATAATGTCCACATTGTGAAAAAAGGACACATATAACTCAAGTGGGAAAAGATAAGTTACCTCTTCGCCGGGTTGCCTCCCAGTCAGCGCCTTTGTTTAACGTCGTTTGCTCGACGTACCTCTCTCTCATCCTGCTTTGACCAATCTCTTGGTCAAATCATCCTTCCGTATCCAATACTACGTAATTCCTTTTTTCTTCTTTTTGAACCCCTTATCGTACCCCTTCTTCTTCTCCAAATAGTGTCCCGGTGGTAACTTAGACGTCACTTTTGATACCTGAAATATGGGTGGAAGAAAAAGAGGGATTTATTCTTCTAATATTAGCATGGGGGCCCATCGTCCAATGCTAGCTCTAACCTGTCAACACCCCTCTCTGGATCCACTACCTTAATAGAAAAAACACTAGCTGCCACATCTCCAGACTCCTCGTCACTACCAATATCAAAGCTAACTACATCTCCATCAAACTCTAAAGACAACGTCCCTCTCCCTAAGTCCACTCTAGTTTGGGTTGTTCTCATAAATGGTCTTCCTAACAATATAGCTACACCCTCTCTATCATTCTCCATGTTCAGCACATAAAGTATGTAGGGAAGAAAAGTTTATCTACCTTAACTAGCACGTTCTCTACCACTCACCTAGGGAAAATAGTCGACCCATCAGCTAATTAGACTAGAATATTTGTTTCATTTAAAGGTCCAAGTCATAATTTCTTGCAAAGAGAGTATGAGAAGAAATTTATAGCAGCCCCTAAGTCTAACATAGCTCGGTCAAAATTAGTATTGCCAATTTTGCATGGGACAGTTACCATACCAGGATCATTGAGCTTTCGAGGCATGCGCTGCTGGTAGATTGCGGACACTCTCTCTCCGGCTGCTACTTTGTTGGTGTCTTTCTTCTTTTACTTCCTTTTGACCGTGCAAATCTCCTTGAGGAACTTCGCGTACCTCGGTATGATTTGGACCAGTTTGAGTAATGGTATGTTCACGGAAAATTTGTTGCAGATTTCGAATAGCTCTTTATCATCAGCTGGCCTTCTGGTGTCCTTCAATGACTCAGGGAATGGGGGCGGAGGCTTCTCCGAATAGACCGGAGGCAAGTTTTGGCAAACATAGTTTCTCCGTCCGAGCTTAAAATCGCCTCAAGGGTCGTCTAGCTCTTCTTCTTCCTCCATCAGACCTTCCTCTTCACTTTTCTCCTTCTCGGTCACTTCGTCTTCGGTATTGGGTACGGCGCCGGTGCGCTCAGCCAGACACGGTCACGTCTCTGTCTCTGTAGCCTTAGCGTGGTCGCACTCGGTAGGGCGTGGTCGCGCCAAACTCTCAGAAATCAGCCCCGTCATCAAAAGGTTGTGCGCCTGGATGGCGCGGTCGCGCGGTCCTCCAGTAGGTGGTGTGCAGGTGTGTGTTTCTGTGCACGGGCATGGCTCCGCTTCTGTAAGGGACGCATGGTTGCGCATTTCCATGCACGAGCGCACCTCTGCCGATTCTTATTGTGCTTCTTCTTCTTGACTTGCCTTCTTCTCGGAATTTTTACCGCTTTTTAACGCCATTGTGCTGACATTCTTCATATTTTGACTCGTGCTTGCCACATTTTAGTTGGGATTCACCACCGCCTGGGCTGGTAGTGAATTGGAGTTGTTCTACTCTAACGTCGAGACGGTCTACGTGATCTGCAACATTTGCACCTTTAGATTCTTCAGCCTTGAGTTGGTGCTTTGGGCATTTGATGCGAGAGTGGCGACGGTCTTCTCCAAGTCCTTGATCATCTCCATAGTCGGAGCTCCTTGATTCTGATGTTGCTCACGAAGTCTCCACCTCTATTGGTCCTGCTGGTCTCTGTAACGTGGTTGGAAATTCTGTTGTTGATTCTCCCATGGACGAGAAGGTTTGTATCCTCCCATCGTGTTCACCTATGTGATCGTATCTTTCCTAAGCTTGAGACATGCCTCCGAATGGTGACTCGTACTCGCACAAATACCGCAAAGACATGTGGGGGCCCTGCTCTCCATTGGGCACCAACTTCGTGAGCATTCTCTTGATCTCGGATAAGTCCACAGACAAATTTAATCCTTCTATGCTTGAGTTTGCAGAGTTGATAGCCATTGTGGTGTACATCCTTCTGAAGCTTCTTGTGCTTTCGGCCATGTCGTGCAACTTATCCATTACATCCTCTGGGGTCATATTAAGAACACTTCCTCCATACGTTGCGTCTACGATCCTTCTTTCATTAGATAGCAGCCCTTGAGTAAGAAACAACACCAAGTCTTGCTACTCATAGCAGAGGAAAGGGCAACTAGCGCACATCCCTTTGAATCTCTCTAGATAGTTATATAACGTCTCTCTCTCCTTTTGTTCAACTTGTGCGATCTCCCTCTTTAGCGCGTTTTCTTTCTTCACTGGAAAGTAGGGATTGAGAAACTCTCAGTGCAACTTCTCCTAGCTATCAATAGTTCTCGTAGCGAGGTGTTAATACCACGCTCTAGCTGTATCCTTCAAGGTGAAGCAGAATGCCCTCATCTTGATTTTCTCCTCCGACACGTTGCGTGGCTTCATCGTCATACAAATGTTATGGAATTGATTTAGATGCACAATGGGGTCTTCTCCATGCATCCCATCGAAGGTGGGGAGTAGGTTGATCACTCCGGACTTAAATTCGAAGGACACTCCATGCGCAAGTGGTGGTAGAATCACAGCTTGAGACTGCTGCATCAAGTTTGGAGTAGTAAGCTCCCGCAGAGTCCTATTTCTGATCAAGTTGTTCTGCTGCGTGTCTGCTTCAAAAAATTGATTCATGAGCACTCGATTGGCCTACAGCTGCTCCGGCGTTTGCACTGGTATTTCATTGTTAACTGGATTGTTTGGATCCTCCATCTTTTCAGCGGCTCTCTCTCTCTCCTAGTCTTCTTCTAGCAATACGCTCGATCTCTAGAATAAGCTCAGCAAGGGAAAGATTCGTAGCGCGGGTGATGACCATGCACTAGTCAGACCCACAATTAATCAAGCTAAAGTAGAGTGGCAAGTAGGGGGTGAATCCCACAAGGAACCGAAGGTAATCAATTCTTATGATATTATAAAGACTAACTAATGAAAAGTAACTAATGGAGGATTTTGGAAAACTTTTTTGTTTGTTTTAATTAAATGGGACGAACACTTCATATGGTTGGTCTAACCTACTAGCATGATTCAATGGTTCTAGGTTTCTTCTATTCGGGTTCTATCTCTATTCCTAATTCATGTATGTCCTCTAAATTGCCCTAATCCATGTACTAGAATTGCTAGTTAGGTCAACTAGACCTAATAATGTCTTACCTACCAACCTAGCCTTGAAGCTATCAAGACTAACTCTTAGGCAGCATTAAGTTCATGAATCGATAGGAAAATGTATTGCCCTTGGCACCTACACCTCATTAATCTCCACATCCCTACAAGCCCAACTAGTTCAACTAGTGATTTGTGCCACTAAGTAGGCAAGGTTCCCCAACTAGGATAAACCAGGCCCTAGCTATATTAAATCGAACTAAACATCCTAGGTGATCAATCTAGAAAGTCAATTCAATTCAATAGATAAATATGCGCAAGAGATTAAAGCAATAGATACATAATAATATAAGAGACAAGGATAGAAATCTCCCATTGAATCAGCTTAGATGCTCGAGCCAACCATACAAAGCCTTAGGAGACTACTCCTGGCTCATTGCTAACAACGTAATGTGAAATGTGTATAAATTATTGGATGATTAGGGAGGAGGAAAAGCTCTCCCTATTTATAAGAAATGACAATGCTTAACCTACTAAAAACCCTAGGAAGAAAGTGTGTGGAAGCCCAACTCGAAATCCATATAAAAAACTAGGTAAAAAGCCCACTTAAGCTCCCAAAATTAGGGCTTCTCGCAGCGCGGGAACGGTTGAAGACGTGGGTGAGCTTCTATCGGCGTGATCACGCTGACATCCAGTAGCTAGGATGCGGGTGAGTCGTGTGTGTCGCGGTCGCGCCACTGTGCGATCTGCTCATCCTGGTCGCGCATACTAGGGCGTGGTTGTGCCCTGGGCAAAATGCCCCTTTTGTGTCTCTTCTTGGCACACGTTTGCTCCTTGCCTTCCGCGTCTCCTCCCTTTTGCACGTAATCCTCGTACTTAGTCACTTTGCACCACGAAGTCAAGATTACGGCAATATGATCTATTTGTGGCCTATTATGCATGTAGTTGATGCTAACTTCCACTCTTCACGATGTACGAGATGCCGCCAATCAGAAATAAAGAACAAAGTTAAGATATGGGTGAAAGTGGAAAATACCTAATTTCTCTGGTTGCCTCCCGAACAACGCCTTCTCGATCATCCATCACTTGAACCCTCTAGGGCCAACTCATCCTTCCTCACATAGTATGACTTGATTCATTTTCTCTTCCTTATCCCCTTGTCGTACCAACCCTTTTTCTTTTCCACATAATTTCCCGGAGGTAACGTAGTCAAGACTTTCTAGACATGTATAATTGAACAAGGAGGGGGAAGCTTGTCTCCTTCTAAAGTTAGTATCGGGGGTCCACCGGTCAACACACCTCAATATCGCCTACATCCTCAAAGGGATCAATCACACCAATAGAACAGACAAAAGCTACATCCTCTCTGGGATCTTCCATACTCTCAAAGATATCGAACCTCACAACATCCTCATCGAACTCTAAAGATAAACACCCACTACCTAAATCAACTTTCGTGCCCGCAGTTTGCATAAAAGGTCTACCTATGAGTATAGGTGCAGCTCTCCTATCATGCTCCATATCCATCACATAAAAATTTGTAGTAAAAACTAACCTATAGACCATCACTAGCTCATTCTCAACTAGTCCCCTAGGATTAACAATGGACCCATTAGTTAATTGAATTATTATAACATTTTCATTCAAAGATCCTAATCCTAGATGCTTGTAAAGAGAGTATGGAATCACATTAATAGCAGCACCAAAATCAAGCATAGCTTTCTCAAAATTAGTATCACTGATACGACAAGGAAGACTTACCATAACTTGATCACTATAATTCATAGGCATACGCTTTTGGAAGATGGTTGAGACTCTTTCACTTACCGCGACCTAGTGGTTTCCCTTCAACTTTTGTTTCCTCTTGATCGTGCATAGTTCCTTCAAAAACATCGCATAGCGAGGAATACACTTGATTAGCTTGAGTAGAGGGATGTTCACTGCGCACTTGTTAAATGTCTCAAACAGCTCCTTATCATTCTCTGGCTTCCTTGTATCTCTCAATGCCTCAGGAAAGGGAGCCAATGGTTTCAGCGAATCAAGTGTATGGAAGTTTGGTCGCACATACTTACTTTTCCTAAGTTTGAAATCACCTCGAGGATCATCTATATCGTCCTAAACATCAATCAGGTCACATTCCTCAGAGTTCAGTGTTGGAGGAGGTTCGTCACCAGCAGAGACAGGAGAGCAGTCGCACGGGAGCAAAGAACGGTCGTGCAAGTCAGCATAAGTGCTCGCGTGGTCGCGCAGATCCAAGCACGATCGCGTCAAAGTTTCAGAATACTCGTCAGTAAATGCACGGTCGTGCGGGTGTAAGGAACGGTCTCGCCCTATGCCAGACTCCTTTGTGTGAGCGCACTCCTCAAGTTCACGACCGCGTGACTCGATAGACTCCCTTGCCCGGGCGCGCGTCTTGGGACGCGGGCACGCCTCTAGCTTTTTGTTAGCATTGTGCTCTTCTTCATATGATGTTTCCTCCGAGTTCCAACCATTCCTCAATATCATAGTGCTGACATTCCTGACATACGGGTTCATTTTGTTCTGGTTCGAGTTCACCATGGTCTGAGACAATAACGAGTTTGATTAATTCTATACTAGAGTGGATACTGTCTCCGCTAATTACCCCACTTGCACCTCGAGATTCTTAATGCTTGTTTCCGTAGTGTGGACATGGGTTGTGAGGCTCTTAGTAAAAGAAGTGAGCAAGTCCATAGTAGATTGTCTAAAACTAGGTTGCAGATCATGAGGCCTCCATCTCTTTGTTGCTCAGGATGGTCTCTATACCTTGGATGGTAGTTATTCTATTGTTGCTCATTCCAAGGGCGTGGAGGTCCATATCCACCCACAACGTTCACTTCAGCCACTATATCTTCCCGTACCTTGGGACATTGATTAGAATGGTGAGAGAAACTCGAGCTTACTCCACAAACTCTCGTTGGATGTTGTCCACTCTTCAGTAGTATGCTACTAAGCATCTTCTTTATCTCGGCTATCTCATTCGCAAGACCCGGAACCTCTGAACTCGCGACGTTCACTTCCCTCCTAGTGTAGGTCTTCCCAAAACTCCTAGTACTTTCTGCCATATATTGAAGTTTCTTCATGGCATCCTCAGGGGTCATATTTAGAATGCTTCTACCGCAGGCAGAGTGAACCATTCTATTTATTAACTTAAAACAAAAGAAACTACTACTAAAAATCCCAGCCCAAAACTCCATTAGAAAAGAGGTAAAAGGAGGCCTAAAGTGATTCCCGCGGGAAAGTGTCTCGCGCGCTCCCAGCCTAAACAGGGGTGCAGTCGCGCCTCTACGGTTGTGGTCACGCCTAGTTGAATTCGCCATTTTTCTTTGTGGACAGTGGCGTGGTCGTGCTGCCTAGGGAGCAGTCGCGTCATGGCCTCTGTAGCCATGCGCGACTGAGTCGTCATGTGCGCGGTCGTTCCTTCACTCTTTTGGTATCCTTCTCTTCATTTTCTCCCGAATGTCTGTAATCCTCATGAATAACGCCTTTTCTCTGCGAGGTCCGAATTATAGTAATATGCTCCATAAAAATGTCAAATCACCTACAAAAGATGCTAACGACCACTGAATGCGCTATGCAGTGTATCGCCTATCAATGCAGTAACTCGACTATTTACATATCTTATTTCCAGTAACTTTCATTACCATTACTATGCGAATGAATACTATGATTCACATTTCAAACATGCATGAATACAAAATCTATAGGATCACTTTTGTCTTGAATGTTCTTTGGCGACGGAGTCGTTTTCCTTTATTGAAAAGGGCACTTTCTGGAACTACCGGAAATCAAGAAGTTTCTTAAATGAGTTTTTTCGCTTTATGACTCACTTCTACTCTTGTTGGTATTGGATTAGTGAAGTGCATTACTTCCTTTGGGTGGAGGAAAAGAGGAGAGCCTTGAGTGGAAAAGCTTATAAGAAAGCCAGGTGAATAGAATGGGGACTTGCTTATGCTCTTCTCAAAGTTACATATGTCGGAATATTCTGCGACTTAGTTTTTTCAAATAAAAAAAGTCTTGGATAGCCTCAGGAACATAGGTGCGAGACGGTCTATTTGAATCTACCAGCGGAGTAGCTCAATTGAGTAGAATGGAAACTTTTTTATGTTTGTGATTCTTCATCCACCTGGGTGAGAAAATGCTCAAGTTTTGCAAACAAGATTCTAGAACTTCAAAACCAAGCCAGATGAGAAGCCTATCCGAAACCACGTCAATAACACTTAGATCGGAATACAAATTATAGGATAGATCGAAAGATGGTTATCAGTTCAAGGATGCGAGGTGACCCTGCTTTTTCAGGCACGTCTGGGGAACTTCTGAACTTCATGTTCACATCTTTGTCAGAGTTTGACCATTTCTTAACTGATGAGATGGAACTCAAGGATGAGAAGTCCTAAGGTGAGCTTGCTTAATTGGCTCATCTCTTATTCACATCTTGGCCTTGTCTCATCCAGGTTCATTCCTTAATTAAAGAGCTACGTTAGTTGTTCGTTGTAAGACTGAGAGCGGGCCATTGAAAGTCTCAACTCCTATCCACCCAAGGCAATTTCAAATCCAACAATCTATATATCCTGTTTATTGAGGTATAAATTGTAAGAGAAAAGATGCACATAGGAATAATGTCTC
>NW_027369213.1:0-44290 GCF_046119375.1 Phyllobates terribilis
AATGAATATTGTAAATGCACAAACAGTAATATCTCCACATTGCAAGGTGCAATTCTGAAATTTTTTGCTTTTTCCTGCTAATCCTAGCATGATAAAGAAGATTCAAAGAGAGTGAGATGCCAGCTCCTTTCATTCAGTCAGTAGCTTCAAACATTTCTGGTATATGAAAAACATGTTTTTCAATGGCAAAAATCAATGAATATTGTAAATGCACAAACAGTAATATCTCCACATTGCAAGGTGCAATTCTGAAATTTTTTGCTTTTTCCTGTTAATCCTAGCATGATAAAGAAGATTCAAAGAGAGTGAGATGCCAGCTCCTTTCATTCAGTCAGTAGCTTCAAACATTTCTGGTATATGAAAAACATGTTTTTCAATGGCAAAAATCAATGAATATTGTAAATGCACAAACAGTAATATCTCCACATTGCAAGGTGCAATTCTGAAATTTTTTGCTTTTTCCTGCTAATCCTAGCATGATAAAGAAGATTCAAAGAGAGTGAGATGCCAGCTCCTTTCATTCAGTCAGTAGCTTCAAACATTTCTGGTATATGAAAAACATGTTTTTCAATGGCAAAAATCAATGAATATTGTAAATGCACAAACAGTAATATCTCCACATTGCAAGGTGCAATTCTGAAATTTTTTGCTTTTTCCTGCTAATCCTAGCATGATAAAGAAGATTCAAAGAGAGTGAGATGCCAGCTCCTTTCATTCAGTCAGTAGCTTCAAACATTTCTGGTATATGAAAAACATGTTTTTCAATGGCAAAAATCAATGAATATTGTAAATGCACAAACAGTAATATCTCCACATTGCACGGTGCAATTCTGAAATTTTTAGCTTTTTCCTGTTAATCCTAGCATGATAAAGAAGATTCAAAGAGTGAGATGCCAGCTCCTTTCATTCAGTCAGTAGCTTCAAACATTTCTGGTATATGAAAAACATGTTTTTCAATGGCAAAAATCAATGAATATTGTAAATGCACAAACAGTAATATCTCCACATTGCAAGGTGCAATTCTGAAATTTTTTGCTTTTTCCTGCTAATCCTAGCATGATAAAGAAGATTCAAAGAGAGTGAGATGCCAGCTCCTTTCATTCAGTCAGTAGCTTCAAACATTTCTGGTATATGAAAAACATGTTTTTCAATGGCAAAAATCAATGAATATTGTAAATGCACAAACAGTAATATCTCAACATTGCACGGTGCAATTCTGAAATTTTTAGCTTTTTCCTGTTAATCCTAGCATGATAAAGAAGATTCAAAGAGAGTGAGATGCCAGCTCCTTTCATTCAGTCAGTAGCTTCAAACATTTCTGGTATATGAAAAACATGCTTTTCAATGGCAAAAATCAATGAATATTGTAAATGCACAAACAGTAATATCTCCACATTGCAAGGTGCAATTCTGAAATTTTTTGCTTTTTCCTGCTAATCCTAGCATGATAAAGAAGATTCAAAGAGAGTGAGATGCCAGCTCCTTTCATTCAGTCAGTAGCTTCAAACATTTCTGGTATATGAAAAACGTTTTTCAATGGCAAAAATCAATGAATATTGTAAATGCACAAACAGTAATATCTCCACATTGCACGGTGCAATTCTGAAATTTTTAGCTTTTTCCTGTTAATCCTAGCATGATAAAGAAGATTCAAAGAGAGTGAGATGCCAGCTCCTTTTATTCAGTCAGTAGCTTCAAACATTTCTGGTATATGAAAAACGTTTTTCAATGGCAAAAATCAATGAATATTGTAAATGCACAAACAGTAATATCTCCACATTGCAAGGTGCAATTCTGAAATTTTTTGCTTTTTCCTTCTAATCCTAGCATGATAAAGAAGATTCAAAGAGAGTGAGATGCCAGCTCCTTTCATTCAGTCAGTAGCTTCAAACATTTCTGGTATATGAAAAACATGTTTTTCAATGGCAAAAATCAATGAATATTGTAAATGCACAAACAGTAATATCTCCACATTGCACGGTGCAATTCTGAAATTTTTAGCTTTTTCCTGTTAATCCTAGCATGATAAAGAAGATTCAAAGAGAGTGAGATGCCAGCTCCTTTCATTCAGTCAGTAGCTTCAAACATTTCTGGTATATGAAAAACATGTTTTTCAATGGCAAAAATCAATGAATATTGTAAATGCACAAACAGTAATATCTCCACATTGCAAGGTGCAATTCTGAAATTTTTTGCTTTTTCCTGTTAATCCTAGCATGATAAAGAAGATTCAAAGAGAGTGAGATGCCAGCTCCTTTCATTCAGTCAGTAGCTTCAAACATTTCTGGTATATGAAAAACATGTTTTTCAATGGCAAAAATCAATGAATATTGTAAATGCACAAACAGTAATATCTCCACATTGCACGGTGCAATTCTGAAATTTTTAGCTTTTTCCTGTTAATCCTAGCATGATAAAGAAGATTCAAAGAGAGTGAGATGCCAGCTCCTTTCATTCAGTCAGTAGCTTCAAACATTTCTGGTATATGAAAAACATGTTTTTCAATGGCAAAAATCAATGAATATTGTAAATGCACAAACAGTAATATCTCCACATTGCAAGGTGCAATTCTGAAATTTTTTGCTTTTTCCTGTTAATCCTAGCATGATAAAGAAGATTCAAAGAGAGTGAGATGCCAGCTCCTTTCATTCAGTCAGTAGCTTCAAACATTTCTGGTATATGAAAAACATGTTTTTCAATGGCAAAAATCAATGAATATTGTAAATGCACAAACAGTAATATCTCCACATTGCAAGGTGCAATTCTGAAATTTTTTGCTTTTTCCTGCTAATCCTAGC
Organism: Phyllobates terribilis; assembly: GCF_046119375.1. NCBI lineage: Eukaryota > Metazoa > Chordata > Amphibia > Anura > Dendrobatidae > Phyllobates > Phyllobates terribilis. The sequence goes on from NW_027369213.1 coordinate 2,799, forward strand.
ATGATAAAGAAGATTCAAAGAGAGTGAGATGCCAGCTCCTTTCATTCAGTCAGTAGCTTCAAACATTTCTGGTATATGAAAAACATGTTTTTCAATGGCAAAAATCAATGAATATTGTAAATGCACAAACAGTAATATCTCCACATTGCACGGTGCAATTCTGAAATTTTTAGCTTATTCCTGTTAATCCTAGCATGATAAAGAAGATTCAAAGAGAGTGAGATGCCAGCTCCTTTCATTCAGTCAGTAGCTTCAAACATTTCTGGTATATGAAAAACATGTTTTTCAATGGCAAAAATCAATGAATATTGTAAATGCACAAACAGTAATATCTCCACATTGCAAGGTGCAATTCTGAAATTTTTTGCTTTTTCCTGTTAATCCTAGCATGATAAAGAAGATTCAAAGAGAGTGAGATGCCAGCTCCTTTCATTCAGTCAGTAGCTTCAAACATTTCTGGTATATGAAAAACATGTTTTTCAATGGCAAAAATCAATGAATATTGTAAATGCACAAACAGTAATATCTCCACATTGCACGGTGCAATTCTGAAATTTTTAGCTTTTTCCTGTTAATCCTAGCATGATAAAGAAGATTCAAAGAGAGTGAGATGCCAGCTCCTTTCATTCAGTCAGTAGCTTCAAACATTTCTGGTATATGAAAAACATGTTTTTCAATGGCAAAAATCAATGAATATTGTAAATGCACAAACAGTAATATCTCCACATTGCAAGGTGCAATTCTGAAATTTTTTGCTTTTTCCTGCTAATCCTAGCATGATAAAGAAGATTCAAAGAGAGTGAGATGCCAGCTCCTTTCATTCAGTCAGTAGCTTCAAACATTTCTGGTATATGAAAAACATGTTTTTCAATGGCAAAAATCAATGAATATTGTAAATGCACAAACAGTAATATCTCCACATTGCACGGTGCAATTCTGAAATTTTTAGCTTTTTCCTGTTAATCCTAGCATGATAAAGAAGATTCAAAGAGAGTGAGATGCCAGCTCCTTTCATTCAGTCAGTAGCTTCAAACATTTCTGGTATATGAAAAACATGTTTTTCAATGGCAAAAATCAATGAATATTGTAAATGCACAAACAGTAATATCTCCACATTGCAAGGTGCAATTCTGAAATTTTTTGCTTTTTCCTGTTAATCCTAGCATGATAAAGAAGATTCAAAGAGAGTGAGATGCCAGCTCCTTTCATTCAGTCAGTAGCTTCAAACATTTCTGGTATATGAAAAACATGTTTTTCAATGGCAAAAATCAATGAATATTGTAAATGCACAAACAGTAATATCTCCACATTGCAAGGTGCAATTCTGAAATTTTTTGCTTTTTCCTGCTAATCCTAGCATGATAAAGAAGATTCAAAGAGAGTGAGATGCCAGCTCCTTTCATTCAGTCAGTAGCTTCAAACATTTCTGGTATATGAAAAACATGTTTTTCAATGGCAAAAATCAATGAATATTGTAAATGCACAAACAGTAATATCTCCACATTGCACGGTGCAATTCTGAAATTTTTAGCTTATTCCTGTTAATCCTAGCATGATAAAGAAGATTCAAAGAGAGTGAGATGCCAGCTCCTTTCATTCAGTCAGTAGCTTCAAACATTTCTGGTATATGAAAAACATGCTTTTCAATGGCAAAAATCAATGAATATTGTAAATGCACAAACAGTAATATCTCCACATTGCAAGGTGCAATTCTGAAATTTTTTGCTTTTTCCTGTTAATCCTAGCATGATAAAGAAGATTCAAAGAGAGTGAGATGCCAGCTCCTTTCATTCAGTCAGTAGCTTCAAACATTTCTGGTATATGAAAAACATGTTTTTCAATGGCAAAAATCAATGAATATTGTAAATGCACAAACAGTAATATCTCCACATTGCACGGTGCAATTCTGAAATTTTTAGCTTTTTCCTGTTAATCCTAGCATGATAAAGAAGATTCAAAGAGTGAGATGCCAGCTCCTTTCATTCAGTCAGTAGCTTCAAACATTTCTGGTATATGAAAAACATGTTTTTCAATGGCAAAAATCAATGAATATTGTAAATGCACAAACAGTAATATCTCCACATTGCAAGGTGCAATTCTGAAATTTTTTGCTTTTTCCTGCTAATCCTAGCATGATAAAGAAGATTCAAAGAGAGTGAGATGCCAGCTCCTTTCATTCAGTCAGTAGCTTCAAACATTTCTGGTATATGAAAAACATGTTTTTCAATGGCAAAAATCAATGAATATTGTAAATGCACAAACAGTAATATCTCCACATTGCACGGTGCAATTCTGAAATTTTTAGCTTTTTCCTGTTAATCCTAGCATGATAAAGAAGATTCAAAGAGAGTGAGATGCCAGCTCCTTTCATTCAGTCAGTAGCTTCAAACATTTCTGGTATATGAAAAACATGCTTTTCAATGGCAAAAATCAATGAATATTGTAAATGCACAAACAGTAATATCTCCACATTGCAAGGTGCAATTCTGAAATTTTTTGCTTTTTCCTGTTAATCCTAGCATGATAAAGAAGATTCAAAGAGAGTGAGATGCCAGCTCCTTTCATTCAGTCAGTAGCTTCAAACATTTCTGGTATATGAAAAACATGTTTTTCAATGGCAAAAATCAATGAATATTGTAAATGCACAAACAGTAATATCTCCACATTGCAAGGTGCAATTCTGAAATTTTTTGCTTTTTCCTGCTAATCCTAGCATGATAAAGAAGATTCAAAGAGAGTGAGATGCCAGCTCCTTTCATTCAGTCAGTAGCTTCAAACATTTCTGGTATATGAAAAACATGTTTTTCAATGGCAAAAATCAATGAATATTGTAAATGCACAAACAGTAATATCTCCACATTGCACGGTGCAATTCTGAAATTTTTAGCTTTTTCCTGTTAATCCTAGCATGATAAAGAAGATTCAAAGAGAGTGAGATGCCAGCTCCTTTCATTCAGTCAGTAGCTTCAAACATTTCTGGTATATGAAAAACGTTTTTCAATGGCAAAAATCAATGAATATTGTAAATGCACAAACAGTAATATCTCCACATTGCAAGGTGCAATTCTGAAATTTTTTGCTTTTTCCTGCTAATCCTAGCATGATAAAGAAGATTCAAAGAGAGTGAGATGCCAGCTCCTTTCATTCAGTCAGTAGCTTCAAACATTTCTGGTATATGAAAAACATGTTTTTCAATGGCAAAAATCAATGAATATTGTAAATGCACAAACAGTAATATCTCCACATTGCACGGTGCAATTCTGAAATTTTTAGCTTTTTCCTGTTAATCCTAGCATGATAAAGAAGATTCAAAGAGAGTGAGATGCCAGCTCCTTTCATTCAGTCAGTAGCTTCAAACATTTCTGGTATATGAAAAACATGTTTTTCAATGGCAAAAATCAATGAATATTGTAAATGCACAAACAGTAATATCTCCACATTGCAAGGTGCAATTCTGAAATTTTTTGCTTTTTCCTGTTAATCCTAGCATGATAAAGAAGATTCAAAGAGAGTGAGATGCCAGCTCCTTTCATTCAGTCAGTAGCTTCAAACATTTCTGGTATATGAAAAACATGTTTTTCAATGGCAAAAATCAATGAATATTGTAAATGCACAAACAGTAATATCTCCACATTGCACGGTGCAATTCTGAAATTTTTAGCTTTTTCCTGTTAATCCTAGCATGATAAAGAAGATTCAAAGAGAGTGAGATGCCAGCTCCTTTCATTCAGTCAGTAGCTTCAAACATTTCTGGTATATGAAAAACATGTTTTTCAATGGCAAAAATCAATGAATATTGTAAATGCACAAGCAGTAATATCTCCACATTGCAAGGTGCAATTCTGAAATTTTTTGCTTTTTCCTGTTAATCCTAGCATGATAAAGAAGATTCAAAGAGAGTGAGATGCCAGCTCCTTTCATTCAGTCAGTAGCTTCAAACATTTCTGGTATATGAAAAACATGTTTTTCAATGGCAAAAATCAATGAATATTGTAAATGCACAAACAGTAATATCTCCACATTGCAAGGTGCAATTCTGAAATTTTTGCTTTTTCCTGCTAATCCTAGCATGATAAAGAAGATTCAAAGAGAGTGAGATGCCAGCTCCTTTCATTCAGTCAGTAGCTTCAAACATTTCTGGTATATGAAAAACATGTTTTTCAATGGCAAAAATCAATGAATATTGTAAATGCACAAACAGTAATATCTCCACATTGCACGGTGCAATTCTGAAATTTTTAGCTTTTTCCTGTTAATCCTAGCATGATAAAGAAGATTCAAAGAGAGTGAGATGCCAGCTCCTTTCATTCAGTCAGTAGCTTCAAACATTTCTGGTATATGAAAAACATGTTTTTCAATGGCAAAAATCAATGAATATTGTAAATGCACAAACAGTAATATCTCCACATTGCAAGGTGCAATTCTGAAATTTTTTGCTTTTTCCTGCTAATCCTAGCATGATAAAGAAGATTCAAAGAGAGTGAGATGCCAGCTCCTTTCATTCAGTCAGTAGCTTCAAACATTTCTGGTATATGAAAAACATGTTTTTCAATGGCAAAAATCAATGAATATTGTAAATGCACAAACAGTAATATCTCCACATTGCACGGTGCAATTCTGAAATTTTTAGCTTTTTCCTGTTAATCCTAGCATGATAAAGAAGATTCAAAGAGAGTGAGATGCCAGCTCCTTTCATTCAGTCAGTAGCTTCAAACATTTCGGGTATATGAAAAACGTTTTTCAATGGCAAAAATCAATGAATATTGTAAATGCACAAACAGTAATATCTCCACATTGCACGGTGCAATTCTGAAATTTTTAGCTTTTTCCTGTTAATCCTAGCATGATAAAGATTCAAAGAGAGTGAGATGCCAGCTCCTTTCATTCAGTCAGTAGCTTCAAACATTTCTGGTATATGAAAAACATGTTTTTCAATGGCAAAAATCAATGAATATTGTAAATGCACAAGCAGTAATATCTCCACATTGCAAGGTGCAATTCTGAAATTTTTTGCTTTTTCCTGTTAATCCTAGCATGATAAAGAAGATTCAAAGAGAGTGAGATGCCAGCTCCTTTCATTCAGTCAGTAGCTTCAAACATTTCTGGTATATGAAAAACATGTTTTTCAATGGCAAAAATCAATGAATATTGTAAATGCACAAACAGTAATATCTCCACATTGCAAGGTGCAATTCTGAAATTTTTTGCTTTTTCCTGCTAATCCTAGCATGATAAAGAAGATTCAAAGAGAGTGAGATGCCAGCTCCTTTCATTCAGTCAGTAGCTTCAAACATTTCTGGTATATGAAAAACATGTTTTTCAATGGCAAAAATCAATGAATATTGTAAATGCACAAACAGTAATATCTCCACATTGCACGGTGCAATTCTGAAATTTTTAGCTTTTTCCTGTTAATCCTAGCATGATAAAGAAGATTCAAAGAGAGTGAGATGCCAGCTCCTTTCATTCAGTCAGTAGCTTCAAACATTTCTGGTATATGAAAAACATGTTTTTCAATGGCAAAAATCAATGAATATTGTAAATGCACAAACAGTAATATCTCCACATTGCAAGGTGCAATTCTGAAATTTTTTGCTTTTTCCTGCTAATCCTAGCATGATAAAGAAGATTCAAAGAGAGTGAGATGCCAGCTCCTTTCATTCAGTCAGTAGCTTCAAACATTTCTGGTATATGAAAAACATGTTTTTCAATGGCAAAAATCAATGAATATTGTAAATGCACAAACAGTAATATCTCCACATTGCAAGGTGCAATTCTGAAATTTTTTGCTTTTTCCTGCTAATCCTAGCATGATAAAGAAGATTCAAAGAGAGTGAGATGCCAGCTCCTTTCATTCAGTCAGTAGCTTCAAACATTTCTGGTATATGAAAAACATGTTTTTCAATGGCAAAAATCAATGAATATTGTAAATGCACAAACAGTAATATCTCCACATTGCACGGTGCAATTCTGAAATTTTTAGCTTTTTCCTGTTAATCCTAGCATGATAAAGAAGATTCAAAGAGAGTGAGATGCCAGCTCCTTTCATTCAGTCAGTAGCTTCAAACATTTCTGGTATATGAAAAACATGTTTTTCAATGGCAAAAATCAATGAATATTGTAAATGCACAAACAGTAATATCTCCACATTGCAAGGTGCAATTCTGAAATTTTTGCTTTTTCCTGCTAATCCTAGCATGATAAAGAAGATTCAAAGAGAGTGAGATGCCAGCTCCTTTCATTCAGTCAGTAGCTTCAAACATTTCTGGTATATGAAAAACATGTTTTTCAATGGCAAAAATCAATGAATATTGTAAATGCACAAACAGTAATATCTCCACATTGCACGGTGCAATTCTGAAATTTTTTGCTTTTTCCTGCTAATCCTAGCATGATAAAGAAGATTCAAAGAGAGTGAGATGCCAGCTCCTTTCATTCAGTCAGTAGCTTCAAACATTTCTGGTATATGAAAAACGTTTTTCAATGGCAAAAATCAATGAAATTGTAAATGCACAAACAGTAATATCTCCACATTGCAAGGTGCAATTCTGAAATTTTTTGCTTTTTCCTGTTAATCCTAGCATGATAAAGAAGATTCAAAGAGAGTGAGATGCCAGCTCCTTTCATTCAGTCAGTAGCTTCAAACATTTCTGGTATATGAAAAACATGTTTTTCAATGGCAAAAATCAATGAATATTGTAAATGCACAAACAGTAATATCTCCACATTGCAAGGTGCAATTCTGAAATTTTTTGCTTTTTCCTGCTAATCCTAGCATGATAAAGAAGATTCAAAGAGAGTGAGATGCCAGCTCCTTTCATTCAGTCAGTAGCTTCAAACATTTCTGGTATATGAAAAACATGTTTTTCAATGGCAAAAATCAATGAATATTGTAAATGCACAAACAGTAATATCTCCACATTGCAAGGTGCAATTCTGAAATTTTTTGCTTTTTCCTGCTAATCCTAGCATGATAAAGAAGATTCAAAGAGAGTGAGATGCCAGCTCCTTTCATTCAGTCAGTAGCTTCAAACATTTCTGGTATATGAAAAACATGTTTTTCAATGGCAAAAATCAATGAATATTGTAAATGCACAAACAGTAATATCTCCACATTGCAAGGTGCAATTCTGAAATTTTTTGCTTTTTCCTGTTAATCCTAGCATGATAAAGAAGATTCAAAGAGAGTGAGATGCCAGCTCCTTTCATTCAGTCAGTAGCTTCAAACATTTCTGGTATATGAAAAACATGTTTTTCAATGGCAAAAATCAATGAATATTGTAAATGCACAAACAGTAATATCTCCACATTGCAAGGTGCAATTCTGAAATTTTTTGCTTTTTCCTGCTAATCCTAGCATGATAAAGAAGATTCAAAGAGAGTGAGATGCCAGCTCCTTTCATTCAGTCAGTAGCTTCAAACATTTCTGGTATATGAAAAACATGTTTTTCAATGGCAAAAATCAATGAATATTGTAAATGCACAAACAGTAATATCTCCACATTGCACGGTGCAATTCTGAAATTTTTAGCTTTTTCCTGTTAATCCTAGCATGATAAAGAAGATTCAAAGAGAGTGAGATGCCAGCTCCTTTCATTCAGTCAGTAGCTTCAAACATTTCTGGTATATGAAAAACATGTTTTTCAATGGCAAAAATCAATGAATATTGTAAATGCACAAACAGTAATATCTCCACATTGCAAGGTGCAATTCTGAAATTTTTTGCTTTTTCCTGCTATTCCTAGCATGATAAAGAAGATTCAAAGAGAGTGAGATGCCAGCTCCTTTCATTCAGTCAGTAGCTTCAAACATTTCTGGTATATGAAAAACATGTTTTTCAATGGCAAAAATCAATGAATATTGTAAATGCACAAACAGTAATATCTCCACATTGCACGGTGCAATTCTGAAATTTTTAGCTTTTTCCTGTTAATCCTAGCATGATAAAGAAGATTCAAAGAGAGTGAGATGCCAGCTCCTTTCATTCAGTCAGTAGCTTCAAACATTTCTGGTATATGAAAAACATGCTTTTCAATGGCAAAAATCAATGAATATTGTAAATGCACAAACAGTAATATCTCCACATTGCAAGGTGCAATTCTGAAATTTTTTGCTTTTTCCTGCTAATCCTAGCATGATAAAGAAGATTCAAAGAGAGTGAGATGCCAGCTCCTTTCATTCAGTCAGTAGCTTCAAACATTTCTGGTATATGAAAAACATGTTTTTCAATGGCAAAAATCAATGAATATTGTAAATGCACAAACAGTAATATCTCCACATTGCACGGTGCAATTCTGAAATTTTTAGCTTTTTCCTGTTAATCCTAGCATGATAAAGAAGATTCAAAGAGAGTGAGATGCCAGCTCCTTTCATTCAGTCAGTAGCTTCAAACATTTCTGGTATATGAAAAACATGTTTTTCAATGGCAAAAATCAATGAATATTGTAAATGCACAAACAGTAATATCTCCACATTGCAAGGTGCAATTCTGAAATTTTTTGCTTTTTCCTGCTATTCCTAGCATGATAAAGAAGATTCAAAGAGAGTGAGATGCCAGCTCCTTTCATTCAGTCAGTAGCTTCAAACATTTCTGGTATATGAAAAACATGTTTTTCAATGGCAAAAATCAATGAATATTGTAAATGCACAAACAGTAATATCTCCACATTGCACGGTGCAATTCTGAAATTTTTAGCTTTTTCCTGTTAATCCTAGCATGATAAAGAAGATTCAAAGAGAGTGAGATGCCAGCTCCTTTCATTCAGTCAGTAGCTTCAAACATTTCTGGTATATGAAAAACATGCTTTTCAATGGCAAAAATCAATGAATATTGTAAATGCACAAACAGTAATATCTCCACATTGCAAGGTGCAATTCTGAAATTTTTTGCTTTTTCCTGCTAATCCTAGCATGATAAAGAAGATTCAAAGAGAGTGAGATGCCAGCTCCTTTCATTCAGTCAGTAGCTTCAAACATTTCTGGTATATGAAAAACATGTTTTTCAATGGCAAAAATCAATGAATATTGTAAATGCACAAACAGTAATATCTCCACATTGCACGGTGCAATTCTGAAATTTTTTGCTTTTTCCTGCTAATCCTAGCATGATAAAGAAGATTCAAAGAGAGTGAGATGCCAGCTCCTTTCATTCAGTCAGTAGCTTCAAACATTTCTGGTATATGAAAAACGTTTTTCAATGGCAAAAATCAATGAAATTGTAAATGCACAAACAGTAATATCTCCACATTGCAAGGTGCAATTCTGAAATTTTTTGCTTTTTCCTGTTAATCCTAGCATGATAAAGAAGATTCAAAGAGAGTGAGATGCCAGCTCCTTTCATTCAGTCAGTAGCTTCAAACATTTCTGGTATATGAAAAACATGTTTTTCAATGGCAAAAATCAATGAATATTGTAAATGCACAAACAGTAATATCTCCACATTGCAAGGTGCAATTCTGAAATTTTTTGCTTTTTCCTGCTAATCCTAGCATGATAAAGAAGATTCAAAGAGAGTGAGATGCCAGCTCCTTTCATTCAGTCAGTAGCTTCAAACATTTCTGGTATATGAAAAACATGTTTTTCAATGGCAAAAATCAATGAATATTGTAAATGCACAAACAGTAATATCTCCACATTGCACGGTGCAATTCTGAAATTTTTAGCTTTTTCCTGTTAATCCTAGCATGATAAAGAAGATTCAAAGAGAGTGAGATGCCAGCTCCTTTCATTCAGTCAGTAGCTTCAAACATTTCTGGTATATGAAAAACATGTTTTTCAATGGCAAAAATCAATGAATATTGTAAATGCACAAACAGTAATATCTCCACATTGCACGGTGCAATTCTGAAATTTTTAGCTTTTTCCTGTTAATCCTAGCATGATAAAGAAGATTCAAAGAGAGTGAGATGCCAGCTCCTTTCATTCAGTCAGTAGCTTCAAACATTTCTGGTATATGAAAAACATGCTTTTCAATGGCAAAAATCAATGAATATTGTAAATGCACAAACAGTAATATCTCCACATTGCAAGGTGCAATTCTGAAATTTTTTGCTTTTTCCTGTTAATCCTAGCATGATAAAGAAGATTCAAAGAGAGTGAGATGCCAGCTCCTTTCATTCAGTCAGTAGCTTCAAACATTTCTGGTATATGAAAAACATGTTTTTCAATGGCAAAAATCAATGAATATTGTAAATGCACAAACAGTAATATCTCCACATTGCAAGGTGCAATTCTGAAATTTTTTGCTTTTTCCTGCTAATCCTAGCATGATAAAGAAGATTCAAAGAGAGTGAGATGCCAGCTCCTTTCATTCAGTCAGTAGCTTCAAACATTTCTGGTATATGAAAAACATGTTTTTCAATGGCAAAAATCAGTGAATATTGTAAATGCACAAACAGTAATATCTCCACATTGCACGGTGCAATTCTGAAATTTTTAGCTTTTTCCTGTTAATCCTAGCATGATAAAGAAGAGTCAAAGAGAGTGAGATGCCAGCTCCTTTCATTCAGTCAGTAGCTTCAAACATTTCTGGTATATGAAAAACGTTTTTCAATGGCAAAAATCAATGAATATTGTAAATGCACAAACAGTAATATCTCCACATTGCAAGGTGCAATTCTGAAATTTTTTGCTTTTTCCTGCTAATCCTAGCATGATAAAGAAGATTCAAAGAGAGTGAGATGCCAGCTCCTTTCATTCAGTCAGTAGCTTCAAACATTTCTGGTATATGAAAAACATGTTTTTCAATGGCAAAAATCAATGAATATTGTAAATGCACAAACAGTAATATCTCCACATTGCACGGTGCAATTCTGAAATTTTTAGCTTTTTCCTGTTAATCCTAGCATGATAAAGAAGATTCAAAGAGAGTGAGATGCCAGCTCCTTTCATTCAGTCAGTAGCTTCAAACATTTCTGGTATATGAAAAACATGTTTTTCAATGGCAAAAATCAATGAATATTGTAAATGCACAAACAGTAATATCTCCACATTGCACGGTGCAATTCTGAAATTTTTAGCTTTTTCCTGTTAATCCTAGCATGGTAAAGAAGATTCAAAGAGTGAGATGCCAGCTCCTTTCATTCAGTCAGTAGCTTCAAACATTTCTGGTATATGAAAAACATGTTTTTCAATGGCAAAAATCAATGAATATTGTAAATGCACAAACAGTAATATCTCCACATTGCAAGGTGCAATTCTGAAATTTTTTGCTTTTTCCTGCTAATCCTAGCATGATAAAGAAGATTCAAAGAGAGTGAGATGCCAGCTCCTTTCATTCAGTCAGTAGCTTCAAACATTTCTGGTATATGAAAAACGTTTTTCAATGGCAAAAATCAATGAATATTGTAAATGCACAAACAGTAATATCTCAACATTGCACGGTGCAATTCTGAAATTTTTAGCTTTTTCCTGTTAATCCTAGCATGATAAAGAAGATTCAAAGAGAGTGAGATGCCAGCTCCTTTCATTCAGTCAGTAGCTTCAAACATTTCTGGTATATGAAAAACATGCTTTTCAATGGCAAAAATCAATGAATATTGTAAATGCACAAACAGTAATATCTCCACATTGCAAGGTGCAATTCTGAAATTTTTTGCTTTTTCCTGCTAATCCTAGCATGATAAAGAAGATTCAAAGAGAGTGAGATGCCAGCTCCTTTCATTCAGTCAGTAGCTTCAAACATTTCTGGTATATGAAAAACATGTTTTTCAATGGCAAAAATCAATGAATATTGTAAATGCACAAACAGTAATATCTCCACATTGCACGGTGCAATTCTGAAATTTTTAGCTTTTTCCTGTTAATCCTAGCATGATAAAGAAGATTCAAAGAGAGTGAGATGCCAGCTCCTTTCATTCAGTCAGTAGCTTCAAACATTTCTGGTATATGAAAAACATGTTTTTCAATGGCAAAAATCAATGAATATTGTAAATGCACAAACAGTAATATCTCCACATTGCACGGTGCAATTCTGAAATTTTTAGCTTTTTCCTGTTAATCCTAGCATGATAAAGAAGATTCAAAGAGTGAGATGCCAGCTCCTTTCATTCAGTCAGTAGCTTCAAACATTTCTGGTATATGAAAAACATGTTTTTCAATGGCAAAAATCAATGAATATTGTAAATGCACAAACAGTAATATCTCCACATTGCAAGGTGCAATTCTGAAATTTTTTGCTTTTTCCTGCTAATCCTAGCATGATAAAGAAGATTCAAAGAGAGTGAGATGCCAGCTCCTTTCATTCAGTCAGTAGCTTCAAACATTTCTGGTATATGAAAAACATGTTTTTCAATGGCAAAAATCAATGAATATTGTAAATGCACAAACAGTAATATCTCAACATTGCACGGTGCAATTCTGAAATTTTTAGCTTTTTCCTGTTAATCCTAGCATGATAAAGAAGATTCAAAGAGAGTGAGATGCCAGCTCCTTTCATTCAGTCAGTAGCTTCAAACATTTCTGGTATATGAAAAACATGCTTTTCAATGGCAAAAATCAATGAATATTGTAAATGCACAAACAGTAATATCTCCACATTGCAAGGTGCAATTCTGAAATTTTTTGCTTTTTCCTGTTAATCCTAGCATGATAAAGAAGATTCAAAGAGAGTGAGATGCCAGCTCCTTTCATTCAGTCAGTAGCTTCAAACATTTCTGGTATATGAAAAACATGTTTTTCAATGGCAAAAATCAATGAATATTGTAAATGCACAAACAGTAATATCTCCACATTGCAAGGTGCAATTCTGAAATTTTTTGCTTTTTCCTGCTAATCCTAGCATGATAAAGAAGATTCAAAGAGAGTGAGATGCCAGCTCCTTTCATTCAGTCAGTAGCTTCAAACATTTCTGGTATATGAAAAACATGTTTTTCAATGGCAAAAATCAATGAATATTGTAAATGCACAAACAGTAATATCTCCACATTGCACGGTGCAATTCTGAAATTTTTAGCTTTTTCCTGTTAATCCTAGCATGATAAAGAAGATTCAAAGAGAGTGAGATGCCAGCTCCTTTCATTCAGTCAGTAGCTTCAAACATTTCTGGTATATGAAAAACGTTTTTCAATGGCAAAAATCAATGAATATTGTAAATGCACAAACAGTAATATCTCCACATTGCACGGTGCAATTCTGAAATTTTTAGCTTTTTCCTGTTAATCCTAGCATGATAAAGAAGATTCAAAGAGAGTGAGATGCCAGCTCCTTTCATTCAGTCAGTAGCTTCAAACATTTCTGGTATATGAAAAACATGTTTTTCAATGGCAAAAATCAATGAATATTGTAAATGCACAAACAGTAATATCTCCACATTGCAAGGTGCAATTCTGAAATTTTTTGCTTTTTCCTGTTAATCCTAGCATGATAAAGAAGATTCAAAGAGAGTGAGATGCCAGCTCCTTTCATTCAGTCAGTAGCTTCAAACATTTCTGGTATATGAAAAACATGTTTTTCAATGGCAAAAATCAATGAATATTGTAAATGCACAAACAGTAATATCTCCACATTGCACGGTGCAATTCTGAAATTTTTAGCTTTTTCCTGTTAATCCTAGCATGATAAAGAAGATTCAAAGAGAGTGAGATGCCAGCTCCTTTCATTCAGTCAGTAGCTTCAAACATTTCTGGTATATGAAAAACATGTTTTTCAATGGCAAAAATCAATGAATATTGTAAATGCACAAGCAGTAATATCTCCACATTGCAAGGTGCAATTCTGAAATTTTTTGCTTTTTCCTGTTAATCCTAGCATGATAAAGAAGATTCAAAGAGAGTGAGATGCCAGCTCCTTTCATTCAGTCAGTAGCTTCAAACATTTCTGGTATATGAAAAACATGTTTTTCAATGGCAAAAATCAATGAATATTGTAAATGCACAAACAGTAATATCTCCACATTGCAAGGTGCAATTCTGAAATTTTTTGCTTTTTCCTGCTAATCCTAGCATGATAAAGAAGATTCAAAGAGAGTGAGATGCCAGCTCCTTTCATTCAGTCAGTAGCTTCAAACATTTCTGGTATATGAAAAACATGGTTTTTCAATGGCAAAAATCAATGAATATTGTAAATGCACAAACAGTAATATCTCCACATTGCACGGTGCAATTCTGAAATTTTTAGCTTTTTCCTGTTAATCCTAGCATGATAAAGAAGATTCAAAGAGAGTGAGATGCCAGCTCCTTTCATTCAGTCAGTAGCTTCAAACATTTCTGGTATATGAAAAACATGTTTTTCAATGGCAAAAATCAATGAATATTGTAAATGCACAAACAGTAATATCTCCACATTGCAAGGTGCAATTCTGAAATTTTTTGCTTTTTCCTGCTAATCCTAGCATGATAAAGAAGATTCAAAGAGAGTGAGATGCCAGCTCCTTTCATTCAGTCAGTAGCTTCAAACATTTCTGGTATATGAAAAACATGTTTTTCAATGGCAAAAATCAATGAATATTGTAAATGCACAAACAGTAATATCTCCACATTGCAAGGTGCAATTCTGAAATTTTTTGCTTTTTCCTGCTAATCCTAGCATGATAAAGAAGATTCAAAGAGAGTGAGATGCCAGCTCCTTTCATTCAGTCAGTAGCTTCAAACATTTCTGGTATATGAAAAACATGTTTTTCAATGGCAAAAATCAATGAATATTGTAAATGCACAAACAGTAATATCTCCACATTGCACGGTGCAATTCTGAAATTTTTAGCTTTTTCCTGTTAATCCTAGCATGATAAAGAAGATTCAAAGAGAGTGAGATGCCAGCAGCTCCTTTCATTCAGTCAGTAGCTTCAAACATTTCTGGTATATGAAAAACATGTTTTTCAATGGCAAAAATCAATGAATATTGTAAATGCACAAACAGTAATATCTCCACATTGCACGGTGCAATTCTGAAATTTTTTGCTTTTTCCTGCTAATCCTAGCATGATAAAGAAGATTCAAAGAGAGTGAGATGCCAGCTCCTTTCATTCAGTCAGTAGCTTCAAACATTTCTGGTATATGAAAAACGTTTTTCAATGGCAAAAATCAATGAAATTGTAAATGCACAAACAGTAATATCTCCACATTGCAAGGTGCAATTCTGAAATTTTTTGCTTTTTCCTGTTAATCCTAGCATGATAAAGAAGATTCAAAGAGAGTGAGATGCCAGCTCCTTTCATTCAGTCAGTAGCTTCAAACATTTCTGGTATATGAAAAACATGTTTTTCAATGGCAAAAATCAATGAATATTGTAAATGCACAAACAGTAATATCTCCACATTGCAAGGTGCAATTCTGAAATTTTTTGCTTTTTCCTGCTAATCCTAGCATGATAAAGAAGATTCAAAGAGAGTGAGATGCCAGCTCCTTTCATTCAGTCAGTAGCTTCAAACATTTCTGGTATATGAAAAACATGTTTTTCAATGGCAAAAATCAATGAATATTGTAAATGCACAAACAGTAATATCTCCACATTGCACGGTGCAATTCTGAAATTTTTAGCTTTTTCCTGTTAATCCTAGCATGATAAAGAAGATTCAAAGAGAGTGAGATGCCAGCTCCTTTCATTCAGTCAGTAGCTTCAAACATTTCTGGTATATGAAAAACATGTTTTTCAATGGCAAAAATCAATGAATATTGTAAATGCACAAACAGTAATATCTCCACATTGCACGGTGCAATTCTGAAATTTTTAGCTTTTTCCTGTTAATCCTAGCATGATAAAGAAGATTCAAAGAGAGTGAGATGCCAGCTCCTTTCATTCAGTCAGTAGCTTCAAACATTTCTGGTATATGAAAAACATGCTTTTCAATGGCAAAAATCAATGAATATTGTAAATGCACAAACAGTAATATCTCCACATTGCAAGGTGCAATTCTGAAATTTTTTGCTTTTTCCTGCTAATCCTAGCATGATAAAGAAGATTCAAAGAGAGTGAGATGCCAGCTCCTTTCATTCAGTCAGTAGCTTCAAACATTTCTGGTATATGAAAAACATGTTTTTCAATGGCAAAAATCAATGAATATTGTAAATGCACAAACAGTAATATCTCCACATTGCACGGTGCAATTCTGAAATTTTTAGCTTTTTCCTGTTAATCCTAGCATGATAAAGAAGATTCAAAGAGAGTGAGATGCCAGCTCCTTTCATTCAGTCAGTAGCTTCAAACATTTCTGGTATATGAAAAACATGTTTTTCAATGGCAAAAATCAATGAATATTGTAAATGCACAAACAGTAATATCTCCACATTGCACGGTGCAATTCTGAAATTTTTAGCTTTTTCCTGTTAATCCTAGCATGATAAAGAAGATTCAAAGAGTGAGATGCCAGCTCCTTTCATTCAGTCAGTAGCTTCAAACATTTCTGGTATATGAAAAACATGTTTTTCAATGGCAAAAATCAATGAATATTGTAAATGCACAAACAGTAATATCTCCACATTGCAAGGTGCAATTCTGAAATTTTTTGCTTTTTCCTGCTAATCCTAGCATGATAAAGAAGATTCAAAGAGAGTGAGATGCCAGCTCCTTTCATTCAGTCAGTAGCTTCAAACATTTCTGGTATATGAAAAACATGTTTTTCAATGGCAAAAATCAATGAATATTGTAAATGCACAAACAGTAATATCTCAACATTGCACGGTGCAATTCTGAAATTTTTAGCTTTTTCCTGTTAATCCTAGCATGATAAAGAAGATTCAAAGAGAGTGAGATGCCAGCTCCTTTCATTCAGTCAGTAGCTTCAAACATTTCTGGTATATGAAAAACATGCTTTTCAATGGCAAAAATCAATGAATATTGTAAATGCACAAACAGTAATATCTCCACATTGCAAGGTGCAATTCTGAAATTTTTTGCTTTTTCCTGTTAATCCTAGCATGATAAAGAAGATTCAAAGAGAGTGAGATGCCAGCTCCTTTCATTCAGTCAGTAGCTTCAAACATTTCTGGTATATGAAAAACATGTTTTTCAATGGCAAAAATCAATGAATATTGTAAATGCACAAACAGTAATATCTCCACATTGCAAGGTGCAATTCTGAAATTTTTTGCTTTTTCCTGCTAATCCTAGCATGATAAAGAAGATTCAAAGAGAGTGAGATGCCAGCTCCTTTCATTCAGTCAGTAGCTTCAAACATTTCTGGTATATGAAAAACATGTTTTTCAATGGCAAAAATCAATGAATATTGTAAATGCACAAACAGTAATATCTCCACATTGCACGGTGCAATTCTGAAATTTTTAGCTTTTTCCTGTTAATCCTAGCATGATAAAGAAGATTCAAAGAGAGTGAGATGCCAGCTCCTTTCATTCAGTCAGTAGCTTCAAACATTTCTGGTATATGAAAAACGTTTTTCAATGGCAAAAATCAATGAATATTGTAAATGCACAAACAGTAATATCTCCACATTGCACGGTGCAATTCTGAAATTTTTAGCTTTTTCCTGTTAATCCTAGCATGATAAAGAAGATTCAAAGAGAGTGAGATGCCAGCTCCTTTCATTCAGTCAGTAGCTTCAAACATTTCTGGTATATGAAAAACATGTTTTTCAATGGCAAAAATCAATGAATATTGTAAATGCACAAACAGTAATATCTCCACATTGCAAGGTGCAATTCTGAAATTTTTTGCTTTTTCCTGTTAATCCTAGCATGATAAAGAAGATTCAAAGAGAGTGAGATGCCAGCTCCTTTCATTCAGTCAGTAGCTTCAAACATTTCTGGTATATGAAAAACATGTTTTTCAATGGCAAAAATCAATGAATATTGTAAATGCACAAGCAGTAATATCTCCACATTGCAAGGTGCAATTCTGAAATTTTTTGCTTTTTCCTGTTAATCCTAGCATGATAAAGAAGATTCAAAGAGAGTGAGATGCCAGCTCCTTTCATTCAGTCAGTAGCTTCAAACATTTCTGGTATATGAAAAACATGTTTTTCAATGGCAAAAATCAATGAATATTGTAAATGCACAAACAGTAATATCTCCACATTGCAAGGTGCAATTCTGAAATTTTTTGCTTTTTCCTGCTAATCCTAGCATGATAAAGAAGATTCAAAGAGAGTGAGATGCCAGCTCCTTTCATTCAGTCAGTAGCTTCAAACATTTCTGGTATATGAAAAACATGGTTTTCAATGGCAAAAATCAATGAATATTGTAAATGCACAAACAGTAATATCTCCACATTGCACGGTGCAATTCTGAAATTTTTAGCTTTTTCCTGTTAATCCTAGCATGATAAAGAAGATTCAAAGAGAGTGAGATGCCAGCTCCTTTCATTCAGTCAGTAGCTTCAAACATTTCTGGTATATGAAAAACATGTTTTTCAATGGCAAAAATCAATGAATATTGTAAATGCACAAACAGTAATATCTCCACATTGCAAGGTGCAATTCTGAAATTTTTTGCTTTTTCCTGCTAATCCTAGCATGATAAAGAAGATTCAAAGAGAGTGAGATGCCAGCTCCTTTCATTCAGTCAGTAGCTTCAAACATTTCTGGTATATGAAAAACATGTTTTTCAATGGCAAAAATCAATGAATATTGTAAATGCACAAACAGTAATATCTCCACATTGCAAGGTGCAATTCTGAAATTTTTTGCTTTTTCCTGCTAATCCTAGCATGATAAAGAAGATTCAAAGAGAGTGAGATGCCAGCTCCTTTCATTCAGTCAGTAGCTTCAAACATTTCTGGTATATGAAAAACATGTTTTTCAATGGCAAAAATCAATGAATATTGTAAATGCACAAACAGTAATATCTCCACATTGCACGGTGCAATTCTGAAATTTTTAGCTTTTTCCTGTTAATCCTAGCATGATAAAGAAGATTCAAAGAGAGTGAGATGCCAGCTCCTTTCATTCAGTCAGTAGCTTCAAACATTTCTGGTATATGAAAAACATGTTTTTCAATGGCAAAAATCAATGAATATTGTAAATGCACAAACAGTAATATCTCCACATTGCACGGTGCAATTCTGAAATTTTTTGCTTTTTCCTGCTAATCCTAGCATGATAAAGAAGATTCAAAGAGAGTGAGATGCCAGCTCCTTTCATTCAGTCAGTAGCTTCAAACATTTCTGGTATATGAAAAACGTTTTTCAATGGCAAAAATCAATGAAATTGTAAATGCACAAACAGTAATATCTCCACATTGCAAGGTGCAATTCTGAAATTTTTTGCTTTTTCCTGTTAATCCTAGCATGATAAAGAAGATTCAAAGAGAGTGAGATGCCAGCTCCTTTCATTCAGTCAGTAGCTTCAAACATTTCTGGTATATGAAAAACATGCTTTTCAATGGCAAAAATCAATGAATATTGTAAATGCACAAACAGTAATATCTCCACATTGCAAGGTGCAATTCTGAAATTTTTTGCTTTTTCCTGTTAATCCTAGCATGATAAAGAAGATTCAAAGAGAGTGAGATGCCAGCTCCTTTCATTCAGTCAGTAGCTTCAAACATTTCTGGTATATGAAAAACATGTTTTTCAATGGCAAAAATCAATGAATATTGTAAATGCACAAACAGTAATATCTCCACATTGCAAGGTGCAATTCTGAAATTTTTTGCTTTTTCCTGCTAATCCTAGCATGATAAAGAAGATTCAAAGAGAGTGAGATGCCAGCTCCTTTCATTCAGTCAGTAGCTTCAAACATTTCTGGTATATGAAAAACATGTTTTTCAATGGCAAAAATCAATGAATATTGTAAATGCACAAACAGTAATATCTCCACATTGCACGGTGCAATTCTGAAATTTTTAGCTTTTTCCTGTTAATCCTAGCATGATAAAGAAGATTCAAAGAGAGTGAGATGCCAGCTCCTTTCATTCAGTCAGTAGCTTCAAACATTTCTGGTATATGAAAAACGTTTTTCAATGGCAAAAATCAATGAATATTGTAAATGCACAAACAGTAATATCTCCACATTGCAAGGTGCAATTCTGAAATTTTTTGCTTTTTCCTGCTAATCCTAGCATGATAAAGAAGATTCAAAGAGAGTGAGATGCCAGCTCCTTTCATTCAGTCAGTAGCTTCAAACATTTCTGGTATATGAAAAACATGTTTTTCAATGGCAAAAATCAATGAATATTGTAAATGCACAAACAGTAATATCTCCACATTGCAAGGTGCAATTCTGAAATTTTTTGCTTTTTCCTGCTAATCCTAGCATGGTAAAGAAGATTCAGAGTGAGATGCCAGCTCCTTTCATTCAGTCAGTAGCTTCAAACATTTCTGGTATATGAAAAACATGTTTTTCAATGGCAAAAATCAATGAATATTGTAAATGCACAAACAGTAATATCTCCACATTGCACGGTGCAATTCTGAAATTTTTAGCTTTTTCCTGTTAATCCTAGCATGATAAAGAAGATTCAAAGAGAGTGAGATGCCAGCTCCTTTCATTCAGTCAGTAGCTTCAAACATTTCTGGTATATGAAAAACGTTTTTCAATGGCAAAAATCAATGAATATTGTAAATGCACAAACAGTAATATCTCCACATTGCAAGGTGCAATTCTGAAATTTTTTGCTTTTTCCTGCTAATCCTAGCATGATAAAGAAGATTCAAAGAGAGTGAGATGCCAGCTCCTTTCATTCAGTCAGTAGCTTCAAACATTTCTGGTATATGAAAAACATGTTTTTCAATGGCAAAAATCAATGAATATTGTAAATGCACAAACAGTAATATCTCCACATTGCACGGTGCAATTCTGAAATTTTTTGCTTTTTCCTGTTAATCCTAGCATGATAAAGAAGATTCAAAGAGAGTGAGATGCCAGCTCCTTTCATTCAGTCAGTAGCTTCAAACATTTCTGGTATATGAAAAACATGTTTTTCAATGGCAAAAATCAATGAATATTGTAAATGCACAAACAGTAATATCTCCACATTGCACGGTGCAATTCTGAAATTTTTAGCTTTTTCCTGTTAATCCTAGCATGATAAAGAAGATTCAAAGAGAGTGAGATGCCAGCTCCTTTCATTCAGTCAGTAGCTTCAAACATTTCTGGTATATGAAAAACATGTTTTTCAATGGCAAAAATCAATGAATATTGTAAATGCACAAGCAGTAATATCTCCACATTGCAAGGTGCAATTCTGAAATTTTTTGCTTTTTCCTGTTAATCCTAGCATGATAAAGAAGATTCAAAGAGAGTGAGATGCCAGCTCCTTTCATTCAGTCAGTAGCTTCAAACATTTCTGGTATATGAAAAACATGTTTTTCAATGGCAAAAATCAATGAATATTGTAAATGCACAAACAGTAATATCTCCACATTGCAAGGTGCAATTCTGAAATTTTTTGCTTTTTCCTGCTAATCCTAGCATGATAAAGAAGATTCAAAGAGAGTGAGATGCCAGCTCCTTTCATTCAGTCAGTAGCTTCAAACATTTCTGGTATATGAAAAACATGGTTTTCAATGGCAAAAATCAATGAATATTGTAAATGCACAAACAGTAATATCTCCACATTGCACGGTGCAATTCTGAAATTTTTAGCTTTTTCCTGTTAATCCTAGCATGATAAAGAAGATTCAAAGAGAGTGAGATGCCAGCTCCTTTCATTCAGTCAGTAGCTTCAAACATTTCTGGTATATGAAAAACATGTTTTTCAATGGCAAAAATCAATGAATATTGTAAATGCACAAACAGTAATATCTCCACATTGCAAGGTGCAATTCTGAAATTTTTTGCTTTTTCCTGCTAATCCTAGCATGATAAAGAAGATTCAAAGAGAGTGAGATGCCAGCTCCTTTCATTCAGTCAGTAGCTTCAAACATTTCTGGTATATGAAAAACATGTTTTTCAATGGCAAAAATCAATGAATATTGTAAATGCACAAACAGTAATATCTCCACATTGCAAGGTGCAATTCTGAAATTTTTTGCTTTTTCCTGCTAATCCTAGCATGATAAAGAAGATTCAAAGAGAGTGAGATGCCAGCTCCTTTCATTCAGTCAGTAGCTTCAAACATTTCTGGTATATGAAAAACATGTTTTTCAATGGCAAAAATCAATGAATATTGTAAATGCACAAACAGTAATATCTCCACATTGCACGGTGCAATTCTGAAATTTTTAGCTTTTTCCTGTTAATCCTAGCATGATAAAGAAGATTCAAAGAGAGTGAGATGCCAGCTCCTTTCATTCAGTCAGTAGCTTCAAACATTTCTGGTATATGAAAAACATGTTTTTCAATGGCAAAAATCAATGAATATTGTAAATGCACAAACAGTAATATCTCCACATTGCACGGTGCAATTCTGAAATTTTTTGCTTTTTCCTGCTAATCCTAGCATGATAAAGAAGATTCAAAGAGAGTGAGATGCCAGCTCCTTTCATTCAGTCAGTAGCTTCAAACATTTCTGGTATATGAAAAACGTTTTTCAATGGCAAAAATCAATGAAATTGTAAATGCACAAACAGTAATATCTCCACATTGCAAGGTGCAATTCTGAAATTTTTTGCTTTTTCCTGTTAATCCTAGCATGATAAAGAAGATTCAAAGAGAGTGAGATGCCAGCTCCTTTCATTCAGTCAGTAGCTTCAAACATTTCTGGTATATGAAAAACATGTTTTTCAATGGCAAAAATCAATGAATATTGTAAATGCACAAACAGTAATATCTCCACATTGCAAGGTGCAATTCTGAAATTTTTTGCTTTTTCCTGCTAATCCTAGCATGATAAAGAAGATTCAAAGAGAGTGAGATGCCAGCTCCTTTCATTCAGTCAGTAGCTTCAAACATTTCTGGTATATGAAAAACATGTTTTTCAATGGCAAAAATCAATGAATATTGTAAATGCACAAACAGTAATATCTCCACATTGCACGGTGCAATTCTGAAATTTTTAGCTTTTTCCTGTTAATCCTAGCATGATAAAGAAGATTCAAAGAGAGTGAGATGCCAGCTCCTTTCATTCAGTCAGTAGCTTCAAACATTTCTGGTATATGAAAAACATGTTTTTCAATGGCAAAAATCAATGAATATTGTAAATGCACAAACAGTAATATCTCCACATTGCACGGTGCAATTCTGAAATTTTTAGCTTTTTCCTGTTAATCCTAGCATGATAAAGAAGATTCAAAGAGAGTGAGATGCCAGCTCCTTTCATTCAGTCAGTAGCTTCAAACATTTCTGGTATATGAAAAACATGCTTTTCAATGGCAAAAATCAATGAATATTGTAAATGCACAAACAGTAATATCTCCACATTGCAAGGTGCAATTCTGAAATTTTTTGCTTTTTCCTGTTAATCCTAGCATGATAAAGAAGATTCAAAGAGAGTGAGATGCCAGCTCCTTTCATTCAGTCAGTAGCTTCAAACATTTCTGGTATATGAAAAACATGTTTTTCAATGGCAAAAATCAATGAATATTGTAAATGCACAAACAGTAATATCTCCACATTGCAAGGTGCAATTCTGAAATTTTTTGCTTTTTCCTGCTAATCCTAGCATGATAAAGAAGATTCAAAGAGAGTGAGATGCCAGCTCCTTTCATTCAGTCAGTAGCTTCAAACATTTCTGGTATATGAAAAACATGTTTTTCAATGGCAAAAATCAATGAATATTGTAAATGCACAAACAGTAATATCTCCACATTGCACGGTGCAATTCTGAAATTTTTAGCTTTTTCCTGTTAATCCTAGCATGATAAAGAAGATTCAAAGAGAGTGAGATGCCAGCTCCTTTCATTCAGTCAGTAGCTTCAAACATTTCTGGTATATGAAAAACGTTTTTCAATGGCAAAAATCAATGAATATTGTAAATGCACAAACAGTAATATCTCCACATTGCAAGGTGCAATTCTGAAATTTTTTGCTTTTTCCTGCTAATCCTAGCATGATAAAGAAGATTCAAAGAGAGTGAGATGCCAGCTCCTTTCATTCAGTCAGTAGCTTCAAACATTTCTGGTATATGAAAAACATGTTTTTCAATGGCAAAAATCAATGAATATTGTAAATGCACAAACAGTAATATCTCCACATTGCAAGGTGCAATTCTGAAATTTTTTGCTTTTTCCTGCTAATCCTAGCATGGTAAAGAAGATTCAGAGTGAGATGCCAGCTCCTTTCATTCAGTCAGTAGCTTCAAACATTTCTGGTATATGAAAAACATGTTTTTCAATGGCAAAAATCAATGAATATTGTAAATGCACAAACAGTAATATCTCCACATTGCACGGTGCAATTCTGAAATTTTTAGCTTTTTCCTGTTAATCCTAGCATGATAAAGAAGATTCAAAGAGAGTGAGATGCCAGCTCCTTTCATTCAGTCAGTAGCTTCAAACATTTCTGGTATATGAAAAACGTTTTTCAATGGCAAAAATCAATGAATATTGTAAATGCACAAACAGTAATATCTCCACATTGCAAGGTGCAATTCTGAAATTTTTTGCTTTTTCCTGCTAATCCTAGCATGATAAAGAAGATTCAAAGAGAGTGAGATGCCAGCTCCTTTCATTCAGTCAGTAGCTTCAAACATTTCTGGTATATGAAAAACATGTTTTTCAATGGCAAAAATCAATGAATATTGTAAATGCACAAACAGTAATATCTCCACATTGCACGGTGCAATTCTGAAATTTTTTGCTTTTTCCTGTTAATCCTAGCATGATAAAGAAGATTCAAAGAGAGTGAGATGCCAGCTCCTTTCATTCAGTCAGTAGCTTCAAACATTTCTGGTATATGAAAAACATGTTTTTCAATGGCAAAAATCAATGAATATTGTAAATGCACAAACAGTAATATCTCCACATTGCACGGTGCAATTCTGAAATTTTTAGCTTTTTCCTGTTAATCCTAGCATGATAAAGAAGATTCAAAGAGTGAGATGCCAGCTCCTTTCATTCAGTCAGTAGCTTCAAACATTTCTGGTATATGAAAAACATGTTTTTCAATGGCAAAAATCAATGAATATTGTAAATGCACAAACAGTAATATCTCCACATTGCAAGGTGCAATTCTGAAATTTTTTGCTTTTTCCTGCTAATCCTAGCATGATAAAGAAGATTCAAAGAGAGTGAGATGCCAGCTCCTTTCATTCAGTCAGTAGCTTCAAACATTTCTGGTATATGAAAAACATGTTTTTCAATGGCAAAAATCAATGAATATTGTAAATGCACAAACAGTAATATCTCAACATTGCACGGTGCAATTCTGAAATTTTTAGCTTTTTCCTGTTAATCCTAGCATGATAAAGAAGATTCAAAGAGAGTGAGATGCCAGCTCCTTTCATTCAGTCAGTAGCTTCAAACATTTCTGGTATATGAAAAACATGCTTTTCAATGGCAAAAATCAATGAATATTGTAAATGCACAAACAGTAATATCTCCACATTGCAAGGTGCAATTCTGAAATTTTTTGCTTTTTCCTGTTAATCCTAGCATGATAAAGAAGATTCAAAGAGAGTGAGATGCCAGCTCCTTTCATTCAGTCAGTAGCTTCAAACATTTCTGGTATATGAAAAACATGTTTTTCAATGGCAAAAATCAATGAATATTGTAAATGCACAAACAGTAATATCTCCACATTGCAAGGTGCAATTCTGAAATTTTTTGCTTTTTCCTGCTAATCCTAGCATGATAAAGAAGATTCAAAGAGAGTGAGATGCCAGCTCCTTTCATTCAGTCAGTAGCTTCAAACATTTCTGGTATATGAAAAACATGTTTTTCAATGGCAAAAATCAATGAATATTGTAAATGCACAAACAGTAATATCTCCACATTGCACGGTGCAATTCTGAAATTTTTAGCTTTTTCCTGTTAATCCTAGCATGATAAAGAAGATTCAAAGAGAGTGAGATGCCAGCTCCTTTCATTCAGTCAGTAGCTTCAAACATTTCTGGTATATGAAAAACGTTTTTCAATGGCAAAAATCAATGAATATTGTAAATGCACAAACAGTAATATCTCCACATTGCACGGTGCAATTCTGAAATTTTTAGCTTTTTCCTGTTAATCCTAGCATGATAAAGAAGATTCAAAGAGAGTGAGATGCCAGCTCCTTTCATTCAGTCAGTAGCTTCAAACATTTCTGGTATATGAAAAACATGTTTTTCAATGGCAAAAATCAATGAATATTGTAAATGCACAAACAGTAATATCTCCACATTGCAAGGTGCAATTCTGAAATTTTTTGCTTTTTCCTGTTAATCCTAGCATGATAAAGAAGATTCAAAGAGAGTGAGATGCCAGCTCCTTTCATTCAGTCAGTAGCTTCAAACATTTCTGGTATATGAAAAACATGTTTTTCAATGGCAAAAATCAATGAATATTGTAAATGCACAAACAGTAATATCTCCACATTGCAAGGTGCAATTCTGAAATTTTTTGCTTTTTCCTGCTAATCCTAGCATGATAAAGAAGATTCAAAGAGAGTGAGATGCCAGCTCCTTTCATTCAGTCAGTAGCTTCAAACATTTCTGGTATATGAAAAACGTTTTTCAATGGCAAAAATCAATGAATATTGTAAATGCACAAACAGTAATATCTCAACATTGCACGGTGCAATTCTGAAATTTTTAGCTTTTTCCTGTTAATCCTAGCATGATAAAGAAGATTCAAAGAGAGTGAGATGCCAGCTCCTTTCATTCAGTCAGTAGCTTCAAACATTTCTGGTATATGAAAAACATGCTTTTCAATGGCAAAAATCAATGAATATTGTAAATGCACAAACAGTAATATCTCCACATTGCAAGGTGCAATTCTGAAATTTTTTGCTTTTTCCTGTTAATCCTAGCATGATAAAGAAGATTCAAAGAGAGTGAGATGCCAGCTCCTTTCATTCAGTCAGTAGCTTCAAACATTTCTGGTATATGAAAAACATGTTTTTCAATGGCAAAAATCAATGAATATTGTAAATGCACAAACAGTAATATCTCCACATTGCAAGGTGCAATTCTGAAATTTTTTGCTTTTTCCTGCTAATCCTAGCATGGTAAAGAAGATTCAGAGTGAGATGCCAGCTCCTTTCATTCAGTCAGTAGCTTCAAACATTTCTGGTATATGAAAAACATGTTTTTCAATGGCAAAAATCAATGAATATTGTAAATGCACAAACAGTAATATCTCCACATTGCACGGTGCAATTCTGAAATTTTTAGCTTTTTCCTGTTAATCCTAGCATGATAAAGAAGATTCAAAGAGAGTGAGATGCCAGCTCCTTTCATTCAGTCAGTAGCTTCAAACATTTCTGGTATATGAAAAACGTTTTTCAATGGCAAAAATCAATGAATATTGTAAATGCACAAACAGTAATATCTCCACATTGCAAGGTGCAATTCTGAAATTTTTTGCTTTTTCCTGCTAATCCTAGCATGATAAAGAAGATTCAAAGAGAGTGAGATGCCAGCTCCTTTCATTCAGTCAGTAGCTTCAAACATTTCTGGTATATGAAAAACATGTTTTTCAATGGCAAAAATCAATGAATATTGTAAATGCACAAACAGTAATATCTCCACATTGCACGGTGCAATTCTGAAATTTTTAGCTTTTTCCTGTTAATCCTAGCATGATAAAGAAGATTCAAAGAGAGTGAGATGCCAGCTCCTTTCATTCAGTCAGTAGCTTCAAACATTTCTGGTATATGAAAAACATGTTTTTCAATGGCAAAAATCAATGAATATTGTAAATGCACAAACAGTAATATCTCCACATTGCACGGTGCAATTCTGAAATTTTTAGCTTTTTCCTGTTAATCCTAGCATGATAAAGAAGATTCAAAGAGAGTGAGATGCCAGCTCCTTTCATTCAGTCAGTAGCTTCAAACATTTCTGGTATATGAAAAACATGCTTTTCAATGGCAAAAATCAATGAATATTGTAAATGCACAAACAGTAATATCTCCACATTGCAAGGTGCAATTCTGAAATTTTTTGCTTTTTCCTGTTAATCCTAGCATGATAAAGAAGATTCAAAGAGAGTGAGATGCCAGCTCCTTTCATTCAGTCAGTAGCTTCAAACATTTCTGGTATATGAAAAACATGTTTTTCAATGGCAAAAATCAATGAATATTGTAAATGCACAAACAGTAATATCTCCACATTGCAAGGTGCAATTCTGAAATTTTTTGCTTTTTCCTGCTAATCCTAGCATGATAAAGAAGATTCAAAGAGAGTGAGATGCCAGCTCCTTTCATTCAGTCAGTAGCTTCAAACATTTCTGGTATATGAAAAACATGTTTTTCAATGGCAAAAATCAATGAATATTGTAAATGCACAAACAGTAATATCTCCACATTGCACGGTGCAATTCTGAAATTTTTAGCTTTTTCCTGTTAATCCTAGCATGATAAAGAAGATTCAAAGAGAGTGAGATGCCAGCTCCTTTCATTCAGTCAGTAGCTTCAAACATTTCTGGTATATGAAAAACGTTTTTCAATGGCAAAAATCAATGAATATTGTAAATGCACAAACAGTAATATCTCCACATTGCAAGGTGCAATTCTGAAATTTTTTGCTTTTTCCTGCTAATCCTAGCATGATAAAGAAGATTCAAAGAGAGTGAGATGCCAGCTCCTTTCATTCAGTCAGTAGCTTCAAACATTTCTGGTATATGAAAAACATGTTTTTCAATGGCAAAAATCAATGAATATTGTAAATGCACAAACAGTAATATCTCCACATTGCAAGGTGCAATTCTGAAATTTTTTGCTTTTTCCTGCTAATCCTAGCATGGTAAAGAAGATTCAGAGTGAGATGCCAGCTCCTTTCATTCAGTCAGTAGCTTCAAACATTTCTGGTATATGAAAAACATGTTTTTCAATGGCAAAAATCAATGAATATTGTAAATGCACAAACAGTAATATCTCCACATTGCACGGTGCAATTCTGAAATTTTTAGCTTTTTCCTGTTAATCCTAGCATGATAAAGAAGATTCAAAGAGAGTGAGATGCCAGCTCCTTTCATTCAGTCAGTAGCTTCAAACATTTCTGGTATATGAAAAACGTTTTTCAATGGCAAAAATCAATGAATATTGTAAATGCACAAACAGTAATATCTCCACATTGCAAGGTGCAATTCTGAAATTTTTTGCTTTTTCCTGCTAATCCTAGCATGATAAAGAAGATTCAAAGAGAGTGAGATGCCAGCTCCTTTCATTCAGTCAGTAGCTTCAAACATTTCTGGTATATGAAAAACATGTTTTTCAATGGCAAAAATCAATGAATATTGTAAATGCACAAACAGTAATATCTCCACATTGCACGGTGCAATTCTGAAATTTTTTGCTTTTTCCTGTTAATCCTAGCATGATAAAGAAGATTCAAAGAGAGTGAGATGCCAGCTCCTTTCATTCAGTCAGTAGCTTCAAACATTTCTGGTATATGAAAAACATGTTTTTCAATGGCAAAAATCAATGAATATTGTAAATGCACAAACAGTAATATCTCCACATTGCACGGTGCAATTCTGAAATTTTTAGCTTTTTCCTGTTAATCCTAGCATGATAAAGAAGATTCAAAGAGTGAGATGCCAGCTCCTTTCATTCAGTCAGTAGCTTCAAACATTTCTGGTATATGAAAAACATGTTTTTCAATGGCAAAAATCAATGAATATTGTAAATGCACAAACAGTAATATCTCCACATTGCAAGGTGCAATTCTGAAATTTTTTGCTTTTTCCTGCTAATCCTAGCATGATAAAGAAGATTCAAAGAGAGTGAGATGCCAGCTCCTTTCATTCAGTCAGTAGCTTCAAACATTTCTGGTATATGAAAAACATGTTTTTCAATGGCAAAAATCAATGAATATTGTAAATGCACAAACAGTAATATCTCAACATTGCACGGTGCAATTCTGAAATTTTTAGCTTTTTCCTGTTAATCCTAGCATGATAAAGAAGATTCAAAGAGAGTGAGATGCCAGCTCCTTTCATTCAGTCAGTAGCTTCAAACATTTCTGGTATATGAAAAACATGCTTTTCAATGGCAAAAATCAATGAATATTGTAAATGCACAAACAGTAATATCTCCACATTGCAAGGTGCAATTCTGAAATTTTTTGCTTTTTCCTGTTAATCCTAGCATGATAAAGAAGATTCAAAGAGAGTGAGATGCCAGCTCCTTTCATTCAGTCAGTAGCTTCAAACATTTCTGGTATATGAAAAACATGTTTTTCAATGGCAAAAATCAATGAATATTGTAAATGCACAAACAGTAATATCTCCACATTGCAAGGTGCAATTCTGAAATTTTTTGCTTTTTCCTGCTAATCCTAGCATGATAAAGAAGATTCAAAGAGAGTGAGATGCCAGCTCCTTTCATTCAGTCAGTAGCTTCAAACATTTCTGGTATATGAAAAACATGTTTTTCAATGGCAAAAATCAATGAATATTGTAAATGCACAAACAGTAATATCTCCACATTGCACGGTGCAATTCTGAAATTTTTAGCTTTTTCCTGTTAATCCTAGCATGATAAAGAAGATTCAAAGAGAGTGAGATGCCAGCTCCTTTCATTCAGTCAGTAGCTTCAAACATTTCTGGTATATGAAAAACGTTTTTCAATGGCAAAAATCAATGAATATTGTAAATGCACAAACAGTAATATCTCCACATTGCACGGTGCAATTCTGAAATTTTTAGCTTTTTCCTGTTAATCCTAGCATGATAAAGAAGATTCAAAGAGAGTGAGATGCCAGCTCCTTTCATTCAGTCAGTAGCTTCAAACATTTCTGGTATATGAAAAACATGTTTTTCAATGGCAAAAATCAATGAATATTGTAAATGCACAAACAGTAATATCTCCACATTGCAAGGTGCAATTCTGAAATTTTTTGCTTTTTCCTGTTAATCCTAGCATGATAAAGAAGATTCAAAGAGAGTGAGATGCCAGCTCCTTTCATTCAGTCAGTAGCTTCAAACATTTCTGGTATATGAAAAACATGTTTTTCAATGGCAAAAATCAATGAATATTGTAAATGCACAAACAGTAATATCTCCACATTGCAAGGTGCAATTCTGAAATTTTTTGCTTTTTCCTGCTAATCCTAGCATGATAAAGAAGATTCAAAGAGAGTGAGATGCCAGCTCCTTTCATTCAGTCAGTAGCTTCAAACATTTCTGGTATATGAAAAACGTTTTTCAATGGCAAAAATCAATGAATATTGTAAATGCACAAACAGTAATATCTCAACATTGCACGGTGCAATTCTGAAATTTTTAGCTTTTTCCTGTTAATCCTAGCATGATAAAGAAGATTCAAAGAGAGTGAGATGCCAGCTCCTTTCATTCAGTCAGTAGCTTCAAACATTTCTGGTATATGAAAAACATGCTTTTCAATGGCAAAAATCAATGAATATTGTAAATGCACAAACAGTAATATCTCCACATTGCAAGGTGCAATTCTGAAATTTTTTGCTTTTTCCTGTTAATCCTAGCATGATAAAGAAGATTCAAAGAGAGTGAGATGCCAGCTCCTTTCATTCAGTCAGTAGCTTCAAACATTTCTGGTATATGAAAAACATGTTTTTCAATGGCAAAAATCAATGAATATTGTAAATGCACAAACAGTAATATCTCCACATTGCAAGGTGCAATTCTGAAATTTTTTGCTTTTTCCTGCTAATCCTAGCATGGTAAAGAAGATTCAGAGTGAGATGCCAGCTCCTTTCATTCAGTCAGTAGCTTCAAACATTTCTGGTATATGAAAAACATGTTTTTCAATGGCAAAAATCAATGAATATTGTAAATGCACAAACAGTAATATCTCCACATTGCACGGTGCAATTCTGAAATTTTTAGCTTTTTCCTGTTAATCCTAGCATGATAAAGAAGATTCAAAGAGAGTGAGATGCCAGCTCCTTTCATTCAGTCAGTAGCTTCAAACATTTCTGGTATATGAAAAACGTTTTTCAATGGCAAAAATCAATGAATATTGTAAATGCACAAACAGTAATATCTCCACATTGCAAGGTGCAATTCTGAAATTTTTTGCTTTTTCCTGCTAATCCTAGCATGATAAAGAAGATTCAAAGAGAGTGAGATGCCAGCTCCTTTCATTCAGTCAGTAGCTTCAAACATTTCTGGTATATGAAAAACATGTTTTTCAATGGCAAAAATCAATGAATATTGTAAATGCACAAACAGTAATATCTCCACATTGCACGGTGCAATTCTGAAATTTTTAGCTTTTTCCTGTTAATCCTAGCATGATAAAGAAGATTCAAAGAGAGTGAGATGCCAGCTCCTTTCATTCAGTCAGTAGCTTCAAACATTTCTGGTATATGAAAAACATGTTTTTCAATGGCAAAAATCAATGAATATTGTAAATGCACAAACAGTAATATCTCCACATTGCACGGTGCAATTCTGAAATTTTTAGCTTTTTCCTGTTAATCCTAGCATGATAAAGAAGATTCAAAGAGTGAGATGCCAGCTCCTTTCATTCAGTCAGTAGCTTCAAACATTTCTGGTATATGAAAAACATGTTTTTCAATGGCAAAAATCAATGAATATTGTAAATGCACAAACAGTAATATCTCCACATTGCAAGGTGCAATTCTGAAATTTTTTGCTTTTTCCTGCTAATCCTAGCATGATAAAGAAGATTCAAAGAGAGTGAGATGCCAGCTCCTTTCATTCAGTCAGTAGCTTCAAACATTTCTGGTATATGAAAAACATGTTTTTCAATGGCAAAAATCAATGAATATTGTAAATGCACAAACAGTAATATCTCAACATTGCACGGTGCAATTCTGAAATTTTTAGCTTTTTCCTGTTAATCCTAGCATGATAAAGAAGATTCAAAGAGAGTGAGATGCCAGCTCCTTTCATTCAGTCAGTAGCTTCAAACATTTCTGGTATATGAAAAACATGCTTTTCAATGGCAAAAATCAATGAATATTGTAAATGCACAAACAGTAATATCTCCACATTGCAAGGTGC
Source organism: Phyllobates terribilis (assembly GCF_046119375.1). Lineage (NCBI taxonomy): Eukaryota > Metazoa > Chordata > Amphibia > Anura > Dendrobatidae > Phyllobates > Phyllobates terribilis. The sequence goes on from NW_027369213.1 coordinate 35,655, forward strand.
AATTCTGAAATTTTTTGCTTTTTCCTGTTAATCCTAGCATGATAAAGAAGATTCAAAGAGAGTGAGATGCCAGCTCCTTTCATTCAGTCAGTAGCTTCAAACATTTCTGGTATATGAAAAACATGTTTTTCAATGGCAAAAATCAATGAATATTGTAAATGCACAAACAGTAATATCTCCACATTGCAAGGTGCAATTCTGAAATTTTTTGCTTTTTCCTGCTAATCCTAGCATGATAAAGAAGATTCAAAGAGAGTGAGATGCCAGCTCCTTTCATTCAGTCAGTAGCTTCAAACATTTCTGGTATATGAAAAACATGTTTTTCAATGGCAAAAATCAATGAATATTGTAAATGCACAAACAGTAATATCTCCACATTGCACGGTGCAATTCTGAAATTTTTAGCTTTTTCCTGTTAATCCTAGCATGATAAAGAAGATTCAAAGAGAGTGAGATGCCAGCTCCTTTCATTCAGTCAGTAGCTTCAAACATTTCTGGTATATGAAAAACGTTTTTCAATGGCAAAAATCAATGAATATTGTAAATGCACAAACAGTAATATCTCCACATTGCACGGTGCAATTCTGAAATTTTTAGCTTTTTCCTGTTAATCCTAGCATGATAAAGAAGATTCAAAGAGAGTGAGATGCCAGCTCCTTTCATTCAGTCAGTAGCTTCAAACATTTCTGGTATATGAAAAACATGTTTTTCAATGGCAAAAATCAATGAATATTGTAAATGCACAAACAGTAATATCTCCACATTGCAAGGTGCAATTCTGAAATTTTTTGCTTTTTCCTGTTAATCCTAGCATGATAAAGAAGATTCAAAGAGAGTGAGATGCCAGCTCCTTTCATTCAGTCAGTAGCTTCAAACATTTCTGGTATATGAAAAACATGTTTTTCAATGGCAAAAATCAATGAATATTGTAAATGCACAAACAGTAATATCTCCACATTGCACGGTGCAATTCTGAAATTTTTAGCTTTTTCCTGTTAATCCTAGCATGATAAAGAAGATTCAAAGAGAGTGAGATGCCAGCTCCTTTCATTCAGTCAGTAGCTTCAAACATTTCTGGTATATGAAAAACATGTTTTTCAATGGCAAAAATCAATGAATATTGTAAATGCACAAGCAGTAATATCTCCACATTGCAAGGTGCAATTCTGAAATTTTTTGCTTTTTCCTGTTAATCCTAGCATGATAAAGAAGATTCAAAGAGAGTGAGATGCCAGCTCCTTTCATTCAGTCAGTAGCTTCAAACATTTCTGGTATATGAAAAACATGTTTTTCAATGGCAAAAATCAATGAATATTGTAAATGCACAAACAGTAATATCTCCACATTGCAAGGTGCAATTCTGAAATTTTTTGCTTTTTCCTGCTAATCCTAGCATGATAAAGAAGATTCAAAGAGAGTGAGATGCCAGCTCCTTTCATTCAGTCAGTAGCTTCAAACATTTCTGGTATATGAAAAACATGTTTTTCAATGGCAAAAATCAATGAATATTGTAAATGCACAAACAGTAATATCTCCACATTGCACGGTGCAATTCTGAAATTTTTAGCTTTTTCCTGTTAATCCTAGCATGATAAAGAAGATTCAAAGAGAGTGAGATGCCAGCTCCTTTCATTCAGTCAGTAGCTTCAAACATTTCTGGTATATGAAAAACATGTTTTTCAATGGCAAAAATCAATGAATATTGTAAATGCACAAACAGTAATATCTCCACATTGCAAGGTGCAATTCTGAAATTTTTTGCTTTTTCCTGCTAATCCTAGCATGATAAAGAAGATTCAAAGAGAGTGAGATGCCAGCTCCTTTCATTCAGTCAGTAGCTTCAAACATTTCTGGTATATGAAAAACATGTTTTTCAATGGCAAAAATCAATGAATATTGTAAATGCACAAACAGTAATATCTCCACATTGCAAGGTGCAATTCTGAAATTTTTTGCTTTTTCCTGCTAATCCTAGCATGATAAAGAAGATTCAAAGAGAGTGAGATGCCAGCTCCTTTCATTCAGTCAGTAGCTTCAAACATTTCTGGTATATGAAAAACATGTTTTTCAATGGCAAAAATCAATGAATATTGTAAATGCACAAACAGTAATATCTCCACATTGCACGGTGCAATTCTGAAATTTTTAGCTTTTTCCTGTTAATCCTAGCATGATAAAGAAGATTCAAAGAGAGTGAGATGCCAGCTCCTTTCATTCAGTCAGTAGCTTCAAACATTTCTGGTATATGAAAAACATGTTTTTCAATGGCAAAAATCAATGAATATTGTAAATGCACAAACAGTAATATCTCCACATTGCAAGGTGCAATTCTGAAATTTTTTGCTTTTTCCTGCTAATCCTAGCATGATAAAGAAGATTCAAAGAGAGTGAGATGCCAGCTCCTTTCATTCAGTCAGTAGCTTCAAACATTTCTGGTATATGAAAAACATGTTTTTCAATGGCAAAAATCAATGAATATTGTAAATGCACAAACAGTAATATCTCCACATTGCACGGTGCAATTCTGAAATTTTTAGCTTATTCCTGTTAATCCTAGCATGATAAAGAAGATTCAAAGAGAGTGAGATGCCAGCTCCTTTCATTCAGTCAGTAGCTTCAAACATTTCTGGTATATGAAAAACATGCTTTTCAATGGCAAAAATCAATGAATATTGTAAATGCACAAACAGTAATATCTCCACATTGCAAGGTGCAATTCTGAAATTTTTTGCTTTTTCCTGTTAATCCTAGCATGATAAAGAAGATTCAAAGAGAGTGAGATGCCAGCTCCTTTCATTCAGTCAGTAGCTTCAAACATTTCTGGTATATGAAAAACATGTTTTTCAATGGCAAAAATCAATGAATATTGTAAATGCACAAACAGTAATATCTCCACATTGCACGGTGCAATTCTGAAATTTTTAGCTTTTTCCTGTTAATCCTAGCATGATAAAGAAGATTCAAAGAGTGAGATGCCAGCTCCTTTCATTCAGTCAGTAGCTTCAAACATTTCTGGTATATGAAAAACATGTTTTTCAATGGCAAAAATCAATGAATATTGTAAATGCACAAACAGTAATATCTCCACATTGCAAGGTGCAATTCTGAAATTTTTTGCTTTTTCCTGCTAATCCTAGCATGATAAAGAAGATTCAAAGAGAGTGAGATGCCAGCTCCTTTCATTCAGTCAGTAGCTTCAAACATTTCTGGTATATGAAAAACATGTTTTTCAATGGCAAAAATCAATGAATATTGTAAATGCACAAACAGTAATATCTCAACATTGCACGGTGCAATTCTGAAATTTTTAGCTTTTTCCTGTTAATCCTAGCATGATAAAGAAGATTCAAAGAGAGTGAGATGCCAGCTCCTTTCATTCAGTCAGTAGCTTCAAACATTTCTGGTATATGAAAAACATGCTTTTCAATGGCAAAAATCAATGAATATTGTAAATGCACAAACAGTAATATCTCCACATTGCAAGGTGCAATTCTGAAATTTTTTGCTTTTTCCTGTTAATCCTAGCATGATAAAGAAGATTCAAAGAGAGTGAGATGCCAGCTCCTTTCATTCAGTCAGTAGCTTCAAACATTTCTGGTATATGAAAAACATGTTTTTCAATGGCAAAAATCAATGAATATTGTAAATGCACAAACAGTAATATCTCCACATTGCAAGGTGCAATTCTGAAATTTTTTGCTTTTTCCTGCTAATCCTAGCATGATAAAGAAGATTCAAAGAGAGTGAGATGCCAGCTCCTTTCATTCAGTCAGTAGCTTCAAACATTTCTGGTATATGAAAAACATGTTTTTCAATGGCAAAAATCAATGAATATTGTAAATGCACAAACAGTAATATCTCCACATTGCACGGTGCAATTCTGAAATTTTTAGCTTTTTCCTGTTAATCCTAGCATGATAAAGAAGATTCAAAGAGAGTGAGATGCCAGCTCCTTTCATTCAGTCAGTAGCTTCAAACATTTCTGGTATATGAAAAACGTTTTTCAATGGCAAAAATCAATGAATATTGTAAATGCACAAACAGTAATATCTCCACATTGCAAGGTGCAATTCTGAAATTTTTTGCTTTTTCCTGCTAATCCTAGCATGATAAAGAAGATTCAAAGAGAGTGAGATGCCAGCTCCTTTCATTCAGTCAGTAGCTTCAAACATTTCTGGTATATGAAAAACATGTTTTTCAATGGCAAAAATCAATGAATATTGTAAATGCACAAACAGTAATATCTCCACATTGCACGGTGCAATTCTGAAATTTTTAGCTTTTTCCTGTTAATCCTAGCATGATAAAGAAGATTCAAAGAGAGTGAGATGCCAGCTCCTTTCATTCAGTCAGTAGCTTCAAACATTTCTGGTATATGAAAAACATGTTTTTCAATGGCAAAAATCAATGAATATTGTAAATGCACAAACAGTAATATCTCCACATTGCAAGGTGCAATTCTGAAATTTTTTGCTTTTTCCTGTTAATCCTAGCATGATAAAGAAGATTCAAAGAGAGTGAGATGCCAGCTCCTTTCATTCAGTCAGTAGCTTCAAACATTTCTGGTATATGAAAAACATGTTTTTCAATGGCAAAAATCAATGAATATTGTAAATGCACAAACAGTAATATCTCCACATTGCACGGTGCAATTCTGAAATTTTTAGCTTTTTCCTGTTAATCCTAGCATGATAAAGAAGATTCAAAGAGAGTGAGATGCCAGCTCCTTTCATTCAGTCAGTAGCTTCAAACATTTCTGGTATATGAAAAACATGTTTTTCAATGGCAAAAATCAATGAATATTGTAAATGCACAAGCAGTAATATCTCCACATTGCAAGGTGCAATTCTGAAATTTTTTGCTTTTTCCTGTTAATCCTAGCATGATAAAGAAGATTCAAAGAGAGTGAGATGCCAGCTCCTTTCATTCAGTCAGTAGCTTCAAACATTTCTGGTATATGAAAAACATGTTTTTCAATGGCAAAAATCAATGAATATTGTAAATGCACAAACAGTAATATCTCCACATTGCAAGGTGCAATTCTGAAATTTTTTGCTTTTTCCTGCTAATCCTAGCATGATAAAGAAGATTCAAAGAGAGTGAGATGCCAGCTCCTTTCATTCAGTCAGTAGCTTCAAACATTTCTGGTATATGAAAAACATGTTTTTCAATGGCAAAAATCAATGAATATTGTAAATGCACAAACAGTAATATCTCCACATTGCACGGTGCAATTCTGAAATTTTTAGCTTTTTCCTGTTAATCCTAGCATGATAAAGAAGATTCAAAGAGAGTGAGATGCCAGCTCCTTTCATTCAGTCAGTAGCTTCAAACATTTCTGGTATATGAAAAACATGTTTTTCAATGGCAAAAATCAATGAATATTGTAAATGCACAAACAGTAATATCTCCACATTGCAAGGTGCAATTCTGAAATTTTTTGCTTTTTCCTGCTAATCCTAGCATGATAAAGAAGATTCAAAGAGAGTGAGATGCCAGCTCCTTTCATTCAGTCAGTAGCTTCAAACATTTCTGGTATATGAAAAACATGTTTTTCAATGGCAAAAATCAATGAATATTGTAAATGCACAAACAGTAATATCTCCACATTGCACGGTGCAATTCTGAAATTTTTAGCTTTTTCCTGTTAATCCTAGCATGATAAAGAAGATTCAAAGAGAGTGAGATGCCAGCTCCTTTCATTCAGTCAGTAGCTTCAAACATTTCTGGTATATGAAAAACGTTTTTCAATGGCAAAAATCAATGAATATTGTAAATGCACAAACAGTAATATCTCCACATTGCACGGTGCAATTCTGAAATTTTTAGCTTTTTCCTGTTAATCCTAGCATGATAAAGATTCAAAGAGAGTGAGATGCCAGCTCCTTTCATTCAGTCAGTAGCTTCAAACATTTCTGGTATATGAAAAACATGTTTTTCAATGGCAAAAATCAATGAATATTGTAAATGCACAAACAGTAATATCTCCACATTGCACGGTGCAATTCTGAAATTTTTAGCTTTTTCCTGTTAATCCTAGCATGATAAAGAAGATTCAAAGAGAGTGAGATGCCAGCTCCTTTCATTCAGTCAGTAGCTTCAAACATTTCTGGTATATGAAAAACATGTTTTTCAATGGCAAAAATCAATGAATATTGTAAATGCACAAACAGTAATATCTCCACATTGCAAGGTGCAATTCTGAAATTTTTTGCTTTTTCCTGCTAATCCTAGCATGATAAGATTCAAAGAGAGTGAGATGCCAGCTCCTTTCATTCAGTCAGTAGCTTCAAACATTTCTGGTATATGAAAAACATGTTTTTCAATGGCAAAAATCAATGAATATTGTAAATGCACAAACAGTAATATCTCCACATTGCAAGGTGCAATTCTGAAATTTTTTGCTTTTTCCTGCTAATCCTAGCATGATAAAGAAGATTCAAAGAGAGTGAGATGCCAGCTCCTTTCATTCAGTCAGTAGCTTCAAACATTTCTGGTATATGAAAAACATGTTTTTCAATGGCAAAAATCAATGAATATTGTAAATGCACAAACAGTAATATCTCCACATTGCACGGTGCAATTCTGAAATTTTTAGCTTTTTCCTGTTAATCCTAGCATGATAAAGAAGATTCAAAGAGAGTGAGATGCCAGCTCCTTTCATTCAGTCAGTAGCTTCAAACATTTCTGGTATATGAAAAACATGTTTTTCAATGGCAAAAATCAATGAATATTGTAAATGCACAAACAGTAATATCTCCACATTGCAAGGTGCAATTCTGAAATTTTTTGCTTTTTCCTGCTAATCCTAGCATGATAAAGAAGATTCAAAGAGAGTGAGATGCCAGCTCCTTTCATTCAGTCAGTAGCTTCAAACATTTCTGGTATATGAAAAACATGTTTTTCAATGGCAAAAATCAATGAATATTGTAAATGCACAAACAGTAATATCTCCACATTGCACGGTGCAATTCTGAAATTTTTTGCTTTTTCCTGCTAATCCTAGCATGATAAAGAAGATTCAAAGAGAGTGAGATGCCAGCTCCTTTCATTCAGTCAGTAGCTTCAAACATTTCTGGTATATGAAAAACGTTTTTCAATGGCAAAAATCAATGAAATTGTAAATGCACAAACAGTAATATCTCCACATTGCAAGGTGCAATTCTGAAATTTTTTGCTTTTTCCTGTTAATCCTAGCATGATAAAGAAGATTCAAAGAGAGTGAGATGCCAGCTCCTTTCATTCAGTCAGTAGCTTCAAACATTTCTGGTATATGAAAAACATGTTTTTCAATGGCAAAAATCAATGAATATTGTAAATGCACAAACAGTAATATCTCCACATTGCAAGGTGCAATTCTGAAATTTTTTGCTTTTTCCTGCTAATCCTAGCATGATAAAGAAGATTCAAAGAGAGTGAGATGCCAGCTCCTTTCATTCAGTCAGTAGCTTCAAACATTTCTGGTATATGAAAAACATGTTTTTCAATGGCAAAAATCAATGAATATTGTAAATGCACAAACAGTAATATCTCCACATTGCAAGGTGCAATTCTGAAATTTTTTGCTTTTTCCTGCTAATCCTAGCATGATAAAGAAGATTCAAAGAGAGTGAGATGCCAGCTCCTTTCATTCAGTCAGTAGCTTCAAACATTTCTGGTATATGAAAAACATGTTTTTCAATGGCAAAAATCAATGAATATTGTAAATGCACAAACAGTAATATCTCCACATTGCAAGGTGCAATTCTGAAATTTTTTGCTTTTTCCTGTTAATCCTAGCATGATAAAGAAGATTCAAAGAGAGTGAGATGCCAGCTCCTTTCATTCAGTCAGTAGCTTCAAACATTTCTGGTATATGAAAAACATGTTTTTCAATGGCAAAAATCAATGAATATTGTAAATGCACAAACAGTAATATCTCCACATTGCAAGGTGCAATTCTGAAATTTTTTGCTTTTTCCTGCTAATCCTAGCATGATAAAGAAGATTCAAAGAGAGTGAGATGCCAGCTCCTTTCATTCAGTCAGTAGCTTCAAACATTTCTGGTATATGAAAAACATGTTTTTCAATGGCAAAAATCAATGAATATTGTAAATGCACAAACAGTAATATCTCCACATTGCACGGTGCAATTCTGAAATTTTTAGCTTTTTCCTGTTAATCCTAGCATGATAAAGAAGATTCAAAGAGAGTGAGATGCCAGCTCCTTTCATTCAGTCAGTAGCTTCAAACATTTCTGGTATATGAAAAACATGTTTTTCAATGGCAAAAATCAATGAATATTGTAAATGCACAAACAGTAATATCTCCACATTGCAAGGTGCAATTCTGAAATTTTTTGCTTTTTCCTGCTATTCCTAGCATGATAAAGAAGATTCAAAGAGAGTGAGATGCCAGCTCCTTTCATTCAGTCAGTAGCTTCAAACATTTCTGGTATATGAAAAACATGTTTTTCAATGCAAAAATCAATGAATATTGTAAATGCACAAACAGTAATATCTCCACATTGCACGGTGCAATTCTGAAATTTTTAGCTTTTTCCTGTTAATCCTAGCATGATAAAGAAGATTCAAAGAGAGTGAGATGCAGCTCCTTTCATTCAGTCAGTAGCTTCAAACATTTCTGGTATATGAAAA
>NW_027369214.1:0-44281 GCF_046119375.1 Phyllobates terribilis
ATGCTAAGAGGAGCAGGAAAAAGCAAAAAATTTCAGAATTGCACCTTGCAATGCGGAGAAATTACTGTTTGTGCATTTACAATATTCAATGATTTTTGCCATTGAAAAACGTCCAGAAATGATTGAAGCTACTGACTGAATGAAAGGAGCTGGCATCTCACTCTCTTTGAATCTTCTTTATCATGCTAAGAGGAGCAGGAAAAAGCAAAAAATTTCAGAATTGCACCTTGCAATGCGGAGAAATTACTGTTTGTGCATTTACAATATTCATTGATTTTTGCCATTGAAAAACATCATGTTATTCATATACCAGAAATGTTTGAAGCTACTGACTGAATGAAAGGAGCTGGCATCTCACTCTCTTTGAATCTTCTTTATCATGCTAAGAGGAGCAGGAAAAAGCAAAAAATTTCAGAATTGCACCTTGCAATGCGGAGAAATTACTGTTTGTGCATTTACAATATTCATTGATTTTTGCCATTGAAAAACGTCCAGAAATGATTGTAGCTACTGACTGAATGAAAGGAGCTGGCATCTCACTCTCTTTGAATCTTCTTTATCATGCTAAGAGGAGCAGGAAAAAGCAAAAAATTTCAGAATTGCACCTTGCAATGCGGAGAAATTACTGTTTGTGCATTTACAATATTCATTGATTTTTGCCATTGAAAAACGTCCAGAAATGATTGAAGCTACTGACTGAATGAAAGGAGCTGGCATCTCACTCTCTTTGAATCTTGTTTATCATGCTAAGAGGAGCAGGAAAAAGCAAAAAATTTCAGAATTGCATCTTGCAATGCGGAGAAATTACTGTTTGTGCATTTACAATATTCATTGATTTTTGCCATTGAAAAACGTCCAGAAATGATTGAAGCTACTGACTGAATGAAAGGAGCTGGCATCTCACTCTCTTTGAATCTTCTTTATCATGCTAAGAGGAGCAGGAAAAAGCAAAAAATTTCAGAATTGCACCTTGCAATGCGGAGAAATTACTGTTTGTGCATTTACAATATTCATTGATTTTTGCCATTGAAAAACATCATGTTATTCATATTCCAGAAATGATTGAAGCTACTGACTGAATGAAAGGAGCTGGCATCTCACTCTCTTTGAATCTTCTTTATCATGCTAAGAGGAGCAGGAAAAAGCAAAAAATTTCAGAATTGCACCTTGCAATGCGGAGAAATTACTGTTTGTGCATTTACAATATTCAATGATTTTTGCCATTGAAAAACGTCCAGAAATGATTGAAGCTACTGACTGAATGAAAGGAGCTGGCATCTCACTCTCTTTGAATCTTCTTTATCATGCTAAGAGGAGCAGGAAAAAGCAAAAAATTTCAGAATTGCACCTTGCAATGCGGAGAAATTACTGTTTGTGCATTTACAATATTCATTGATTTTTGCCATTGAAAAACATCATGTTATTCATATACCAGAAATGTTTGAAGCTACTGACTGAATGAAAGGAGCTGGCATCTCACTCTCTTTGAATCTTCTTTATCATGCTAAGAGGAGCAGGAAAAAGCAAAAAATTTCAGAATTGCACCTTGCAATGCGGAGAAATTACTGTTTGTGCATTTACAATATTCATTGATTTTTGCCATTGAAAAACGTCCAGAAATGATTGTAGCTACTGACTGAATGAAAGGAGCTGGCATCTCACTCTCTTTGAATCTTCTTTATCATGCTAAGAGGAGCAGGAAAAAGCAAAAAATTTCAGAATTGCACCTTGCAATGCGGAGAAATTACTGTTTGTGCATTTACAATATTCATTGATTTTTGCCATTGAAAAACGTCCAGAAATGATTGAAGCTACTGACTGAATGAAAGGAGCTGGCATCTCACTCTCTTTGAATCTTGTTTATCATGCTAAGAGGAGCAGGAAAAAGCAAAAAATTTCAGAATTGCACCTTGCAATGCGGAGAAATTACTGTTTGTGCATTTACAATATTCATTGATTTTTGCCATTGAAAAACGTCCAGAAATGATTGAAGCTACTGACTGAATGAAAGGAGCTGGCATCTCACTCTCTTTGAATCTTCTTTATCATGCTAAGAGGAGCAGGAAAAAGCAAAAAATTTCAGAATTGCACCTTGCAATGCGGAGAAATTACTGTTTGTGCATTTACAATATTCATTGATTTTTGCCATTGAAAAACATCATGTTATTCATATACCAGAAATGTTTGAAGCTACTGACTGAATGAAAGGAGCTGGCATCTCACTCTCTTTGAGTCTTCTTTATCATGCTAAGAGGAGCAGAAAAAAGCAAAAAATTTCAGAATTGCACCTTGCAATGCGGAGAAATTACTGTTTGTGCATTTACAATATTCATTGATTTTTGCCATTGAAAAACGTCCAGAAATGATTGAAGCTACTGACTGAATGAAAGGAGCTGGCATCTCACTCTCTTTGAATCTTGTTTATCATGCTAAGAGGAGCAGGAAAAAGCAAAAAATTTCAGAATTGCACCTTGCAATGCGGAGAAATTACTGTTTGTGCATTTACAATATTCATTGATTTTTGCCATTGAAAAACGTCCAGAAATGATTGAAGCTACTGACAATGAAAGGAGCTGGCATCTCACTCTCTTTGAATCTTCTTTATCATGCTAAGAGGAGCAGGAAAAAGCAAAAAATTTCAGAATTGCACCTTGCAATGCGGAGAAATTACTGTTTGTGCATTTACAATATTCATTGATTTTTGCCATTGAAAAACATCATGTTATTCATATACCAGAAATGATTGAAGCTACTGACTGAATGAAAGGAGCTGGCATCTCACTCTCTTTGAATCTTCTTTATCATGCTAAGAGGAGCAGGAAAAAGCAAAAAATTTCAGAATTGCACCTTGCAATGCGGAGAAATTACTGTTTGTGCATTTACAATATTCATTGATTTTTGCCATTGAAAAACATCATGTTATTCATATACCAGAAATGTTTGAAGCTACTGACTGAATGAAAGGAGCTGGCATCTCACTCTCTTTGAGTCTTCTTTATCATGCTAAGAGGAGCAGAAAAAAGCAAAAAATTTCAGAATTGCACCTTGCAATGCGGAGAAATTACTGTTTGTGCATTTACAATATTCATTGATTTTTGCCATTGAAAAACATCATGTTATTCATATTCCAGAAATGATTGAAGCTACTGACTGAATGAAAGGAGCTGGCATCTCACTCTCTTTGAATCTTCTTTATCATGCTAAGAGGAGCAGGAAAAAGCAAAAAATTTCAGAATTGCACCTTGCAATGCGGAGAAATTACTGTTTGTGCATTTACAATATTCAATGATTTTTGCCATTGAAAAACGTCCAGAAATGATTGAAGCTACTGACTGAATGAAAGGAGCTGGCATCTCACTCTCTTTGAATCTTCTTTATCATGCTAAGAGGAGCAGGAAAAAGCAAAAAATTTCAGAATTGCACCTTGCAATGCGGAGAAATTACTGTTTGTGCATTTACAATATTCATTGATTTTTGCCATTGAAAAACATCATGTTATTCATATACCAGAAATGTTTGAAGCTACTGACTGAATGAAAGGAGCTGGCATCTCACTCTCTTTGAATCTTCTTTATCATGCTAAGAGGAGCAGGAAAAAGCAAAAAATTTCAGAATTGCACCTTGCAATGCGGAGAAATTACTGTTTGTGCATTTACAATATTCATTGATTTTTGCCATTGAAAAACGTCCAGAAATGATTGTAGCTACTGACTGAATGAAAGGAGCTGGCATCTCACTCTCTTTGAATCTTCTTTATCATGCTAAGAGGAGCAGGAAAAAGCAAAAAATTTCAGAATTGCACCTTGCAATTCGGAAAAATTACTGTTTGTGCATTTACAATATTCATTGATTTTTGCCATTGAAAAACGTCCAGAAATGATTGAAGCTACTGACTGAATGAAAGGAGCTGGCATCTCACTCTCTTTGAATCTTGTTTATCATGCTAAGAGGAGCAGGAAAAAGCAAAAAATTTCAGAATTGCACCTTGCAATGCGGAGAAATTACTGTTTGTGCATTTACAATATTCATTGATTTTTGCCATTGAAAAACGTCCAGAAATGATTGAAGCTACTGACTGAATGAAAGGAGCTGGCATCTCACTCTCTTTGAATCTTCTTTATCATGCTAAGAGGAGCAGGAAAAAGCAAAAAATTTCAGAATTGCACCTTGCAATGCGGAGAAATTACTGTTTGTGCATTTACAATATTCATTGATTTTTGCCATTGAAAAACATCATGTTATTCATATACCAGAAATGTTTGAAGCTACTGACTGAATGAAAGGAGCTGGCATCTCACTCTCTTTGAGTCTTCTTTATCATGCTAAGAGGAGCAGAAAAAAGCAAAAAATTTCAGAATTGCACCTTGCAATGCGGAGAAATTACTGTTTGTGCATTTACAATATTCATTGATTTTTGCCATTGAAAAACATCATGTTATTCATATACCAGAAATGTTTGAAGCTACTGACTGAATGAAAGGAGCTGGCATCTCACTCTCTTTGAATCTTCTTTATCATGCTAAGAGGAGCAGGAAAAAGCAAAAAATTTCAGAATTGCACCTTGCAATGCGGAGAAATTACTGTTTGTGCATTTACAATATTCATTGATTTTTGCCATTGAAAAACGTCCAGAAATGATTGTAGCTACTGACTGAATGAAAGGAGCTGGCATCTCACTCTCTTTGAATCTTCTTTATCATGCTAAGAGGAGCAGGAAAAAGCAAAAAATTTCAGAATTGCACCTTGCAATGCGGAGAAATTACTGTTTGTGCATTTACAATATTCATTGATTTTTGCCATTGAAAAACGTCCAGAAATGATTGAAGCTACTGACTGAATGAAAGGAGCTGGCATCTCACTCTCTTTGAATCTTGTTTATCATGCTAAGAGGAGCAGGAAAAAGCAAAAAATTTCAGAATTGCACCTTGCAATGCGGAGAAATTACTGTTTGTGCATTTACAATATTCATTGATTTTTGCCATTGAAAAACGTCCAGAAATGATTGAAGCTACTGACTGAATGAAAGGAGCTGGCATCTCACTCTCTTTGAATCTTCTTTATCATGCTAAGAGGAGCAGGAAAAAGCAAAAAATTTCAGAATTGCACCTTGCAATGCGGAGAAATTACTGTTTGTGCATTTACAATATTCATTGATTTTTGCCATTGAAAAACATCATGTTATTCATATACCAGAAATGTTTGAAGCTACTGACTGAATGAAAGGAGCTGGCATCTCACTCTCTTTGAGTCTTCTTTATCATGCTAAGAGGAGCAGAAAAAAGCAAAAAATTTCAGAATTGCACCTTGCAATGCGGAGAAATTACTGTTTGTGCATTTACAATATTCATTGATTTTTGCCATTGAAAAACGTCCAGAAATGATTGAAGCTACTGACTGAATGAAAGGAGCTGGCATCTCACTCTCTTTGAATCTTGTTTATCATGCTAAGAGGAGCAGGAAAAAGCAAAAAATTTCAGAATTGCACCTTGCAATGCGGAGAAATTACTGTTTGTGCATTTACAATATTCATTGATTTTTGCCATTGAAAAACGTCCAGAAATGATTGAAGCTACTGACTGAATGAAAGGAGCTGGCATCTCACTCTCTTTGAATCTTCTTTATCATGCTAAGAGGAGCAGGAAAAAGCAAAAAATTTCAGAATTGCACCTTGCAATGCGGAGAAATTACTGTTTGTGCATTTACAATATTCATTGATTTTTGCCATTGAAAAACGTCCAGAAATGATTGAAGCTACTGACTGAATGAAAGGAGCTGGCATCTCACTCTCTTTGAATCTTCTTTATCATGCTAAGAGGAGCAGGAAAAAGCAAAAAATTTCAGAATTGCACCTTGCAATGCGGAGAAATTACTGTTTGTGCATTTACAATATTCATTGATTTTTGCCATTGAAAAACATCATGTTATTCATATACCAGAAATGATTGAAGCTACTGACTGAATGAAAGGAGCTGGCATCTCACTCTCTTTGAATCTTCTTTATCATGCTAAGAGGAGCAGGAAAAAGCAAAAAATTTCAGAATTGCACCTTGCAATGCGGAGAAATTACTGTTTGTGCATTTACAATATTCAATGATTTTTGCCATTGAAAAACGTCCAGAAATGATTGAAGCTACTGACTGAATGAAAGGAGCTGGCATCTCACTCTCTTTGAATCTTCTTTATCATGCTAAGAGGAGCAGGAAAAAGCAAAAAATTTCAGAATTGCACCTTGCAATGCGGAGAAATTACTGTTTGTGCATTTACAATATTCATTGATTTTTGCCATTGAAAAACATCATGTTATTCATATTCCAGAAATGATTGAAGCTACTGACTGAATGAAAGGAGCTGGCATCTCACTCTCTTTGAATCTTCTTTATCATGCTAAGAGGAGCAGGAAAAAGCAAAAAATTTCAGAATTGCACCTTGCAATGCGGAGAAATTACTGTTTGTGCATTTACAATATTCAATGATTTTTGCCATTGAAAAACGTCCAGAAATGATTGAAGCTACTGACTGAATGAAAGGAGCTGGCATCTCACTCTCTTTGAATCTTCTTTATCATGCTAAGAGGAGCAGGAAAAAGCAAAAAATTTCAGAATTGCACCTTGCAATGCGGAGAAATTACTGTTTGTGCATTTACAATATTCATTGATTTTTGCCATTGAAAAACATCATGTTATTCATATACCAGAAATGTTTGAAGCTACTGACTGAATGAAAGGAGCTGGCATCTCACTCTCTTTGAATCTTCTTTATCATGCTAAGAGGAGCAGGAAAAAGCAAAAAATTTCAGAATTGCACCTTGCAATGCGGAGAAATTACTGTTTGTGCATTTACAATATTCATTTATTTTTGCCATTGAAAAACGTCCAGAAATGATTGAAGCTACTGACTGAATGAAAGGAGCTGGCATCTCACTCTCTTTGAATCTTCTTTATCATGCTAAGAGGAGCAGGAAAAAGCAAAAAATTTCAGAATTGCACCTTGCAATGCGGAGAAATTACTGTTTGTGCATTTACAATATTCATTGATTTTTGCCATTGAAAAACGTCCAGAAATGATTGAAGCTACTGACTGAATGAAAGGAGCTGGCATCTCACTCTCTTTGAATCTTCTTTATCATGCTAAGAGGAGCAGGAAAAAGCAAAAAATTTCAGAATTGCACCTTGCAATGCGGAGAAATTACTGTTTGTGCATTTACAATATTCATTGATTTTTGCCATTGAAAAACGTCCAGAAATGATTGAAGCTACTGACTGAATGAAAGGAGCTGGCATCTCACTCTCTTTGAATCTTCTTTATCATGCTAAGAGGAGCAGGAAAAAGCAAAAAATTTCAGAATTGCACCTTGCAATGCGGAGAAATTACTGTTTGTGCATTTACAATATTCATTGATTTTTGCCATTGAAAAACGTCCAGAAATGATTGAAGCTACTGACTGAATGAAAGGAGCTGGCATCTCACTCTCTTTGAATCTTCTTTATCATGCTAAGAGGAGCAGGAAAAAGCAAAAAATTTCAGAATTGCACCTTGCAATGCGGAGAAATTACTGTTTGTGCATTTACAATATTCAATGATTTTTGCCATTGAAAAACGTCCAGAAATGATTGAAGCTACTGACTGAATGAAAGGAGCTGGCATCTCACTCTCTTTGAATCTTCTTTATCATGCTAAGAGGAGCAGGAAAAAGCAAAATATTTCAGAATTGCACCTTGCAATGCGGAGAAATTACTGTTTGTGCATTTACAATATTCATTGATTTTTGCCATTGAAAAACATCATGTTATTCATATACCAGAAATGTTTGAAGCTACTGACTGAATGAAAGGAGCTGGCATCTCACTCTCTTTGAATCTTCTTTATCATGCTAAGAGGAGCAGGAAAAAGCAAAAAATTTCAGAATTGCACCTTGCAATGCGGAGAAATTACTGTTTGTGCATTTACAATATTCATTGATTTTTGCCATTGAAAAACGTCCAGAAATGATTGAAGCTACTGACTGAATGAAAAGAGCTGGCATCTCACTCTCTTTTAATCTTGTTTATCACGCTAAGAGGAGCAGGAAAAAGCAAAAAATTTCAGAATTGCACCTTGCAATGCGGAGAAATTACTGTTTGTGCATTTACAATATTCATTGATTTTTGCCATTGAAAAACGTCCAGAAATGATTGAAGCTACTGACTGAATGAAAGGAGCTGGCATCTCACTCTCTTTGAATCTTCTTTATCATGCTAAGAGGAGCAGGAAAAAGCAAAAAATTTCAGAATTGCACCTTGCAATGCGGAGAAATTACTGTTTGTGCATTTACAATATTCATTGATTTTTGCCATTGAAAAACATCATGTTATTCATATACCAGAAATGATTGAAGCTACTGACTGAATGAAAGGAGCTGGCATCTCACTCTCTTTGAATCTTCTTTATCATGCTAAGAGGAGCAGGAAAAAGCAAAAAATTTCAGAATTGCACCTTGCAATGCGGAGAAATTACTGTTTGTGCATTTACAATATTCAATGATTTTTGCCATTGAAAAACGTCCAGAAATGATTGAAGCTACTGACTGAATGAAAGGAGCTGGCATCTCACTCTCTTTGAATCTTCTTTATCATGCTAAGAGGAGCAGGAAAAAGCAAAAAATTTCAGAATTGCACCTTGCAATGCGGAGAAATTACTGTTTGTGCATTTACAATATTCATTGATTTTTGCCATTGAAAAACATCATGTTATTCATATTCCAGAAATGATTGAAGCTACTGACTGAATGAAAGGAGCTGGCATCTCACTCTCTTTGAATCTTCTTTATCATGCTAAGAGGAGCAGGAAAAAGCAAAAAATTTCAGAATTGCACCTTGCAATGCGGAGAAATTACTGTTTGTGCATTTACAATATTCAATGATTTTTGCCATTGAAAAACGTCCAGAAATGATTGAAGCTACTGACTGAATGAAAGGAGCTGGCATCTCACTCTCTTTGAATCTTCTTTATCATGCTAAGAGGAGCAGGAAAAAGCAAAAAATTTCAGAATTGCACCTTGCAATGCGGAGAAATTACTGTTTGTGCATTTACAATATTCATTGATTTTTGCCATTGAAAAACATCATGTTATTCATATTCCAGAAATGATTGAAGCTACTGACTGAATGAAAGGAGCTGGCATCTCACTCTCTTTGAATCTTCTTTATCATGCTAAGAGGAGCAGGAAAAAGCAAAAAATTTCAGAATTGCACCTTGCAATGCGGAGAAATTACTGTTTGTGCATTTACAATATTCAATGATTTTTGCCATTGAAAAACGTCCAGAAATGATTGAAGCTACTGACTGAATGAAAGGAGCTGGCATCTCACTCTCTTTGAATCTTCTTTATCATGCTAAGAGGAGCAGGAAAAAGCAAAAAATTTCAGAATTGCACCTTGCAATGCGGAGAAATTACTGTTTGTGCATTTACAATATTCATTGATTTTTGCCATTGAAAAACATCATGTTATTCATATACCAGAAATGTTTGAAGCTACTGACTGAATGAAAGGAGCTGGCATCTCACTCTCTTTGAATCTTCTTTATCATGCTAAGAGGAGCAGGAAAAAGCAAAAAATTTCAGAATTGCACCTTGCAATGCGGAGAAATTACTGTTTGTGCATTTACAATATTCATTGATTTTTGCCATTGAAAAACGTCCAGAAATGATTGAAGCTACTGACTGAATGAAAAGAGCTGGCATCTCACTCTCTTTGAATCTTGTTTATCACGCAAGAGGAGCAGGAAAAAGCAAAAAATTTCAGAATTGCACCTTGCAATGCGGAGAAATTACTGTTTGTGCATTTACAATATTCATTGATTTTTGCCATTGAAAAACGTCCAGAAATGATTGAAGCTACTGACTGAATGAAAGGAGCTGGCATCTCACTCTCTTTGAATCTTCTTTATCATGCTAAGAGGAGCAGGAAAAAGCAAAAAATTTCAGAATTGCACCTTGCAATGCGAAGAAATTACTGTTTGTGCATTTACAATATTCATTGATTTTTGCCATTGAAAAACATCATGTTATTCATATACCAGAAATGATTGAAGCTACTGACTGAATGAAAGGAGCTGGCATCTCACTCTCTTTGAATCTTCTTTATCATGCTAAGAGGAGCAGGAAAAAGCAAAAAATTTCAGAATTGCACCTTGCAATGCGGAGAAATTACTGTTTGTGCATTTACAATATTCAATGATTTTTGCCATTGAAAAACGTCCAGAAATGATTGAAGCTACTGACTGAATGAAAGGAGCTGGCATCTCACTCTCTTTGAATCTTCTTTATCATGCTAAGAGGAGCAGGAAAAAGCAAAAAATTTCAGAATTGCACCTTGCAATGCGGAGAAATTACTGTTTGTGCATTTACAATATTCATTGATTTTTGCCATTGAAAAACATCATGTTATTCATATTCCAGAAATGATTGAAGCTACTGACTGAATGAAAGGAGCTGGCATCTCACTCTCTTTGAATCTTCTTTATCATGCTAAGAGGAGCAGGAAAAAGCAAAAAATTTCAGAATTGCACCTTGCAATGCGGAGAAATTACTGTTTGTGCATTTACAATATTCAATGATTTTTGCCATTGAAAAACGTCCAGAAATGATTGAAGCTACTGACTGAATGAAAGGAGCTGGCATCTCACTCTCTTTGAATCTTCTTTATCATGCTAAGAGGAGCAGGAAAAAGCAAAAAATTTCAGAATTGCACCTTGCAATGCGGAGAAATTACTGTTTGTGCATTTACAATATTCATTGATTTTTGCCATTGAAAAACATCATGTTATTCATATACCAGAAATGTTTGAAGCTACTGACTGAATGAAAGGAGCTGGCATCTCACTCTCTTTGAATCTTCTTTATCATGCTAAGAGGAGCAGGAAAAAGCAAAAAATTTCAGAATTGCACCTTGCAATGCGGAGAAATTACTGTTTGTGCATTTACAATATTCAATGATTTTTGCCATTGAAAAACGTCCAGAAATGATTGAAGCTACTGACTGAATGAAAGGAGCTGGCATCTCACTCTCTTTGAATCTTCTTTATCATGCTAAGAGGAGCAGGAAAAAGCAAAAAATTTCAGAATTGCACCTTGCAATGCGGAGAAATTACTGTTTGTGCATTTACAATATTCATTGATTTTTGCCATTGAAAAACATCATGTTATTCATATACCAGAAATGTTTGAAGCTACTGACTGAATGAAAGGAGCTGGCATCTCACTCTCTTTGAATCTTCTTTATCATGCTAAGAGGAGCAGGAAAAAGCAAAAAATTTCAGAATTGCACCTTGCAATGCGGAGAAATTACTGTTTGTGCATTTACAATATTCATTGATTTTTGCCATTGAAAAACGTCCAGAAATGATTGTAGCTACTGACTGAATGAAAGGAGCTGGCATCTCACTCTCTTTGAATCTTCTTTATCATGCTAAGAGGAGCAGGAAAAAGCAAAAAATTTCAGAATTGCACCTTGCAATGCGGAGAAATTACTGTTTGTGCATTTACAATATTCATTGATTTTTGCCATTGAAAAACGTCCAGAAATGATTGAAGCTACTGACTGAATGAAAGGAGCTGGCATCTCACTCTCTTTGAATCTTGTTTATCATGCTAAGAGGAGCAGGAAAAAGCAAAAAATTTCAGAATTGCATCTTGCAATGCGGAGAAATTACTGTTTGTGCATTTACAATATTCATTGATTTTTGCCATTGAAAAACGTCCAGAAATGATTGAAGCTACTGACTGAATGAAAGGAGCTGGCATCTCACTCTCTTTGAATCTTCTTTATCATGCTAAGAGGAGCAGGAAAAAGCAAAAAATTTCAGAATTGCACCTTGCAATGCGGAGAAATTACTGTTTGTGCATTTACAATATTCATTGATTTTTGCCATTGAAAAACATCATGTTATTCATATTCCAGAAATGATTGAAGCTACTGACTGAATGAAAGGAGCTGGCATCTCACTCTCTTTGAATCTTCTTTATCATGCTAAGAGGAGCAGGAAAAAGCAAAAAATTTCAGAATTGCACCTTGCAATGCGGAGAAATTACTGTTTGTGCATTTACAATATTCAATGATTTTTGCCATTGAAAAACGTCCAGAAATGATTGAAGCTACTGACTGAATGAAAGGAGCTGGCATCTCACTCTCTTTGAATCTTCTTTATCATGCTAAGAGGAGCAGGAAAAAGCAAAAAATTTCAGAATTGCACCTTGCAATGCGGAGAAATTACTGTTTGTGCATTTACAATATTCATTGATTTTTGCCATTGAAAAACATCATGTTATTCATATACCAGAAATGTTTGAAGCTACTGACTGAATGAAAGGAGCTGGCATCTCACTCTCTTTGAATCTTCTTTATCATGCTAAGAGGAGCAGGAAAAAGCAAAAAATTTCAGAATTGCACCTTGCAATGCGGAGAAATTACTGTTTGTGCATTTACAATATTCATTGATTTTTGCCATTGAAAAACGTCCAGAAATGATTGTAGCTACTGACTGAATGAAAGGAGCTGGCATCTCACTCTCTTTGAATCTTCTTTATCATGCTAAGAGGAGCAGGAAAAAGCAAAAAATTTCAGAATTGCACCTTGCAATGCGGAGAAATTACTGTTTGTGCATTTACAATATTCATTGATTTTTGCCATTGAAAAACGTCCAGAAATGATTGAAGCTACTGACTGAATGAAAGGAGCTGGCATCTCACTCTCTTTGAATCTTGTTTATCATGCTAAGAGGAGCAGGAAAAAGCAAAAAATTTCAGAATTGCACCTTGCAATGCGGAGAAATTACTGTTTGTGCATTTACAATATTCAATGATTTTTGCCATTGAAAAACGTCCAGAAATGATTGAAGCTACTGACTGAATGAAAGGAGCTGGCATCTCACTCTCTTTGAATCTTCTTTACCATGCTAAGAGGAGCAGGAAAAAGCAAAAAATTTCAGAATTGCACCTTGCAATGCGGAGAAATTACTGTTTGTGCATTTACAATATTCATTGATTTTTGCCTTTGAAAAACATCATGTTATTCATATACCAGAAATGATTGAAGCTACTGACTGAATGAAAGGAGCTGGCATCTCACTCTCTTTGAATCTTCTTTATCATGCTAAGAGGAGCAGGAAAAAGCAAAAAATTTCAGAATTGCACCTTGCAATGCGGAGAAATTACTGTTTGTGCATTTACAATATTCATTGATTTTTGCCATTGAAAAACATCATGTTATTCATATACCAGAAATGTTTGAAGCTACTGACTGAATGAAAGGAGCTGGCATCTCACTCTCTTTGAATCTTCTTTATCATGCTAAGAGGAGCAGGAAAAAGCAAAAAATTTCAGAATTGCACCTTGCAATGCGGAGAAATTACTGTTTGTGCATTTACAATATTCATTTATTTTTGCCATTGAAAAACGTCCAGAAATGATTGAAGCTACTGACTGAATGAAAGGAGCTGGCATCTCACTCTCTTTGAATCTTCTTTATCATGCTAAGAGGAGCAGAAAAAAGCAAAAAATTTCAGAATTGCACCTTGCAATGCGGAGAAATTACTGTTTGTGCATTTACAATATTCATTGATTTTTGCCATTGAAAAACGTCCAGAAATGATTGAAGCTACTGACTGAATGAAAGGAGCTGGCATCTCACTCTCTTTGAATCTTGTTTATCATGCTAAGAGGAGCAGGAAAAAGCAAAAAATTTCAGAATTGCACCTTGCAATGCGGAGAAATTACTGTTTGTGCATTTACAATATTCATTGATTTTTGCCATTGAAAAACGTCCAGAAATGATTGAAGCTACTGACTGAATGAAAGGAGCTGGCATCTCACTCTCTTTGAATCTTCTTTATCATGCTAAGAGGAGCAGGAAAAAGCAAAAAATTTCAGAATTGCACCTTGCAATGCGGAGAAATTACTGTTTGTGCATTTACAATATTCATTGATTTTTGCCATTGAAAAACATCATGTTATTCATATACCAGAAATGTTTGAAGCTACTGACTGAATGAAAGGAGCTGGCATCTCACTCTCTTTGAATCTTCTTTATCATGCTAAGAGGAGCAGGAAAAAGCAAAAAATTTCAGAATTGCACCTTGCAATGCGGAGAAATTACTGTTTGTGCATTTACAATATTCATTGATTTTTGCCATTGAAAAACATCCAGAAATGATTGAAGCTACTGACTGAATGAAAGGAGCTCTCATCTCACTCTCTTTGAATCTTGTTTATCATGCTAAGAGGAGCAGGAAAAAGCAAAAAAATTCAGAATTGCACCTTGCAATGCGGAGAAATTACTGTTTGTGCATTTACAATATTCATTGATTTTTGCCATTGAAAAACGTCCAGAAATGATTGAAGCTACTGACTGAATGAAAGGAGCTGGCATCTCACTCTCTTTGAATCTTCTTTATCATGCTAAGAGGAGCAGGAAAAAGCAAAAAATTTCAGAATTGCACCTTGCAATGCGGAGAAATTACTGTTTGTGCATTTACAATATTCATTGATTTTTGCCATTGAAAAACATCATGTTATTCATATACCAGAAATGATTGAAGCTACTGACTGAATGAAAGGAGCTGGCATCTCACTCTCTTTGAATCTTCTTTATCATGCTAAGAGGAGCAGGAAAAAGCAAAAAATTTCAGAATTGCACCTTGCAATGCGGAGAAATTACTGTTTGTGCATTTACAATATTCATTGATTTTTGCCATTGAAAAACGTCCAGAAATGATTGAAGCTACTGACTGAATGAAAGGAGCTGGCATCTCACTCTCTTTGAATCTTGTTTATCATGCTAAGAGGAGCAGGAAAAAGCAAAAAATTTCAGAATTGCACCTTGCAATGCGGAGAAATTACTGTTTGTGCATTTACAATATTCATTGATTTTTGCCATTGAAAAACGTCCAGAAATGATTGAAGCTACTGACTGAATGAAAGGAGCTGGCATCTCACTCTCTTTGAATCTTCTTTATCATGCTAAGAGGAGCAGGAAAAAGCAAAAAATTTCAGAATTGCACCTTGCAATGCGGAGAAATTACTGTTTGTGCATTTACAATATTCATTGATTTTTGCCATTGAAAAACGTCCAGAAATGATTGAAGCTACTGACTGAATGAAAGGAGCTGGCATCTCACTCTCTTTGAATCTTGTTTATCATGCTAAGAGGAGCAGGAAAAAGCAAAAATTTCAGAATTGCACCTTGCAATGCGGAGAAATTACTGTTTGTGCATTTACAATATTCAATGATTTTTGCCATTGAAAAACGTCCAGAAATGATTGAAGCTACTGACTGAATGAAAGGAGCTGGCATCTCACTCTCTTTGAATCTTCTTTACCATGCTAAGAGGAGCAGGAAAAAGCAAAAAATTTCAGAATTGCACCTTGCAATGCGGAGAAATTACTGTTTGTGCATTTACAATATTCATTGATTTTTGCCATTGAAAAACATCATGTTATTCATATTCCAGAAATGATTGAAGCTACTGACTGAATGAAAGGAGCTGGCATCTCACTCTCTTTGAATCTTCTTTATCATGCTAAGAGGAGCAGGAAAAA
Source organism: Phyllobates terribilis (assembly GCF_046119375.1). Lineage (NCBI taxonomy): Eukaryota > Metazoa > Chordata > Amphibia > Anura > Dendrobatidae > Phyllobates > Phyllobates terribilis. Next base: position 15,575 of record NW_027369214.1, read on the forward strand.
GCAAAAAATTTCAGAATTGCACCTTGCAATGCGGAGAAATTACTGTTTGTGCATTTACAATATTCATTGATTTTTGCCATTGAAAAACATCATGTTATTCATATTCCAGAAATGATTGAAGCTACTGACTGAATGAAAGGAGCTGGCATCTCACTCTCTTTGAATCTTCTTTATCATGCTAAGAGGAGCAGGAAAAAGCAAAAAATTTCAGAATTGCACCTTGCAATGCGGAGAAATTACTGTTTGTGCATTTACAATATTCAATGATTTTTGCCATTGAAAAACGTCCAGAAATGATTGAAGCTACTGACTGAATGAAAGGAGCTGGCATCTCACTCTCTTTGAATCTTGTTTATCATGCTAAGAGGAGCAGGAAAAAGCAAAAAATTTCAGAATTGCACCTTGCAATGCGGAGAAATTACTGTTTGTGCATTTACAATATTCATTGATTTTTGCCATTGAAAAACGTCCAGAAATGATTGAAGCTACTGACTGAATGAAAGGAGCTGGCATCTCACTCTCTTTGAATCTTCTTTATCATGCTAAGAGGAGCAGGAAAAAGCAAAAAATTTCAGAATTGCACCTTGCAATGCGGAGAAATTACTGTTTGTGCATTTACAATATTCATTGATTTTTGCCATTGAAAAACGTCCAGAAATGATTGAAGCTACTGACTGAATGAAAGGAGCTGGCATCTCACTCTCTTTGAATCTTGTTTATCATGCTAAGAGGAGCAGGAAAAAGCAAAAATTTCAGAATTGCACCTTGCAATGCGGAGAAATTACTGTTTGTGCATTTACAATATTCAATGATTTTTGCCATTGAAAAACGTCCAGAAATGATTGAAGCTACTGACTGAATGAAAGGAGCTGGCATCTCACTCTCTTTGAATCTTCTTTACCATGCTAAGAGGAGCAGGAAAAAGCAAAAAATTTCAGAATTGCACCTTGCAATGCGGAGAAATTACTGTTTGTGCATTTACAATATTCATTGATTTTTGCCTTTGAAAAACATCATGTTATTCATATACCAGAAATGATTGAAGCTACTGACTGAATGAAAGGAGCTGGCATCTCACTCTCTTTGAATCTTCTTTATCATGCTAAGAGGAGCAGGAAAAAGCAAAAAATTTCAGAATTGCACCTTGCAATGCGGAGAAATTACTGTTTGTGCATTTACAATATTCATTGATTTTTGCCATTGAAAAACATCATGTTATTCATATACCAGAAATGTTTGAAGCTACTGACTGAATGAAAGGAGCTGGCATCTCACTCTCTTTGAATCTTCTTTATCATGCTAAGAGGAGCAGGAAAAAGCAAAAAATTTCAGAATTGCACCTTGCAATGCGGAGAAATTACTGTTTGTGCATTTACAATATTCATTTATTTTTGCCATTGAAAAACGTCCAGAAATGATTGAAGCTACTGACTGAATGAAAGGAGCTGGCATCTCACTCTCTTTGAATCTTCTTTATCATGCTAAGAGGAGCAGAAAAAAGCAAAAAATTTCAGAATTGCACCTTGCAATGCGGAGAAATTACTGTTTGTGCATTTACAATATTCATTGATTTTTGCCATTGAAAAACGTCCAGAAATGATTGAAGCTACTGACTGAATGAAAGGAGCTGGCATCTCACTCTCTTTGAATCTTGTTTATCATGCTAAGAGGAGCAGGAAAAAGCAAAAAATTTCAGAATTGCACCTTGCAATGCGGAGAAATTACTGTTTGTGCATTTACAATATTCATTGATTTTTGCCATTGAAAAACGTCCAGAAATGATTGAAGCTACTGACTGAATGAAAGGAGCTGGCATCTCACTCTCTTTGAATCTTGTTTATCATGCTAAGAGGAGCAGGAAAAAGCAAAAAATTTCAGAATTGCACCTTGCAATGCGGAGAAATTACTGTTTGTGCATTTACAATATTCATTGATTTTTGCCATTGAAAAACATCATGTTATTCATATACCAGAAATGTTTGAAGCTACTGACTGAATGAAAGGAGCTGGCATCTCACTCTCTTTGAATCTTCTTTATCATGCTAAGAGGAGCAGGAAAAAGCAAAAAATTTCAGAATTGCACCTTGCAATGCGGAGAAATTACTGTTTGTGCATTTACAATATTCATTGATTTTTGCCATTGAAAAACATCCAGAAATGATTGAAGCTACTGACTGAATGAAAGGAGCTCTCATCTCACTCTCTTTGAATCTTGTTTATCATGCTAAGAGGAGCAGGAAAAAGCAAAAAAATTCAGAATTGCACCTTGCAATGCGGAGAAATTACTGTTTGTGCATTTACAATATTCATTGATTTTTGCCATTGAAAAACGTCCAGAAATGATTGAAGCTACTGACTGAATGAAAGGAGCTGGCATCTCACTCTCTTTGAATCTTCTTTATCATGCTAAGAGGAGCAGGAAAAAGCAAAAAATTTCAGAATTGCACCTTGCAATGCGGAGAAATTACTGTTTGTGCATTTACAATATTCATTGATTTTTGCCATTGAAAAACATCATGTTATTCATATACCAGAAATGATTGAAGCTACTGACTGAATGAAAGGAGCTGGCATCTCACTCTCTTTGAATCTTCTTTATCATGCTAAGAGGAGCAGGAAAAAGCAAAAAATTTCAGAATTGCACCTTGCAATGCGGAGAAATTACTGTTTGTGCATTTACAATATTCAATGATTTTTGCCATTGAAAAACGTCCAGAAATGATTGAAGCTACTGACTGAATGAAAGGAGCTGGCATCTCACTCTCTTTGAATCTTCTTTATCATGCTAAGAGGAGCAGGAAAAAGCAAAAAATTTCAGAATTGCACCTTGCAATGCGGAGAAATTACTGTTTGTGCATTTACAATATTCATTGATTTTTGCCATTGAAAAACATCATGCTATTCATATACCAGAAATGTTTGAAGCTACTGACTGAATGAAAGGAGCTGGCATCTCACTCTCTTTGAATCTTCTTTATCATGCTAAGAGGAGCAGGAAAAAGCAAAAAATTTCAGAATTGCACCTTGCAATGCGGAGAAATTACTGCTGTTTGTGCATTTACAATATTCATTGATTTTTGCCATTGAAAAACGTCCAGAAATGATTGAAGCTACTGACTGAATGAAAGGAGCTGGCATCTCACTCTCTTTGAATCTTGTTTATCATGCTAAGAGGAGCAGGAAAAAGCAAAAAATTTCAGAATTGCACCTTGCAATGCGGAGAAATTACTGTTTGTGCATTTACAATATTCATTGATTTTTGCCATTGAAAAACGTCCAGAAATGATTGAAGCTACTGACTGAATGAAAGGAGCTGGCATCTCACTCTCTTTGAATCTTCTTTATCATGCTAAGAGGAGCAGGAAAAAGCAAAAAATTTCAGAATTGCACCTTGCAATGCGGAGAAATTACTGTTTGTGCATTTACAATATTCATTGATTTTTGCCATTGAAAAACATCATGTTATTCATATACCAGAAATGATTGAAGCTACTGACTGAATGAAAGGAGCTGGCATCTCACTCTCTTTGAATCTTCTTTATCATGCTAAGAGGAGCAGGAAAAAGCAAAAAATTTCAGAATTGCACCTTGCAATGCGGAGAAATTACTGTTTGTGCATTTACAATATTCAATGATTTTTGCCATTGAAAAACGTCCAGAAATGATTGAAGCTACTGACTGAATGAAAGGAGCTGGCATCTCACTCTCTTTGAATCTTCTTTATCATGCTAAGAGGAGCAGGAAAAAGCAAAAAATTTCAGAATTGCACCTTCCAATGCGGAGAAATTACTGTTTGTGCATTTACAATATTCATTGATTTTTGCCATTGAAAAACATCATGTTATTCATATACCAGAAATGTTTGAAGCTACTGACTGAATGAAAGGAGCTGGCATCTCACTCTCTTTGAATCTTTTTTATCATGCTAAAAGGAGCAGGAAAAAGCAAAAAATTTCAGAATTGCACCTTGCAATGCGGAGAAATTACTGTTTGTGCATTTACAATATTCATTGATTTTTGCCATTGAAAAACATCCAGAAATGATTGAAGCTACTGACTGAATGAAAGGAGCTCTCATCTCACTCTCTTTGAATCTTGTTTATCATGCTAAGAGGAGCAGGAAAAAGCAAAAAAATTCAGAATTGCACCTTGCAATGCGGAGAAATTACTGTTTGTGCATTTACAATATTCATTGATTTTTGCCATTGAAAAACGTCCAGAAATGATTGAAGCTACTGACTGAATGAAAGGAGCTGGCATCTCACTCTCTTTGAATCTTCTTTATCATGCTAAGAGGAGCAGGAAAAAGCAAAAAATTTCAGAATTGCACCTTGCAATGCGGAGAAATTACTGTTTGTGCATTTACAATATTCATTGATTTTTGCCATTGAAAAACATCATGTTATTCATATACCAGAAATGATTGAAGCTACTGACTGAATGAAAGGAGCTGGCATCTCACTCTCTTTGAATCTTCTTTATCATGCTAAGAGGAGCAGGAAAAAGCAAAAAATTTCAGAATTGCACCTTGCAATGCGGAGAAATTACTGTTTGTGCATTTACAATATTCAATGATTTTTGCCATTGAAAAACGTCCAGAAATGATTGAAGCTACTGACTGAATGAAAGGAGCTGGCATCTCACTCTCTTTGAATCTTCTTTATCATGCTAAGAGGAGCAGGAAAAAGCAAAAAATTTCAGAATTGCACCTTGCAATGCGGAGAAATTACTGTTTGTGCATTTACAATATTCATTGATTTTTGCCATTGAAAAACATCATGCTATTCATATACCAGAAATGTTTGAAGCTACTGACTGAATGAAAGGAGCTGGCATCTCACTCTCTTTGAATCTTCTTTATCATGCTAAGAGGAGCAGGAAAAAGCAAAAAATTTCAGAATTGCACCTTGCAATGCGGAGAAATTACTGTTTGTGCATTTACAATATTCATTGATTTTTGCCATTGAAAAACGTCCAGAAATGATTGAAGCTACTGACTGAATGAAAGGAGCTGGCATCTCACTCTCTTTGAATCTTGTTTATCATGCTAAGAGGAGCAGGAAAAAGCAAAAAATTTCAGAATTGCACCTTGCAATGCGGAGAAATTACTGTTTGTGCATTTACAATATTCATTGATTTTTGCCATTGAAAAACGTCCAGAAATGATTGAAGCTACTGACTGAATGAAAGGAGCTGGCATCTCACTCTCTTTGAATCTTCTTTATCATGCTAAGAGGAGCAGGAAAAAGCAAAAAATTTCAGAATTGCACCTTGCAATGCGGAGAAATTACTGTTTGTGCATTTACAATATTCAATGATTTTTGCCATTGAAAAACGTCCAGAAATGATTGAAGCTACTGACTGAATGAAAGGAGCTGGCATCTCACTCTCTTTGAATCTTCTTTATCATGCTAAGAGGAGCAGGAAAAAGCAAAAAATTTCAGAATTGCACCTTGCAATGCGGAGAAATTACTGTTTGTGCATTTACAATATTCATTGATTTTTGCCATTGAAAAACATCATGTTATTCATATACCAGAAATGTTTGAAGCTACTGACTGAATGAAAGGAGCTGGCATCTCACTCTCTTTGAGTCTTCTTTATCATGCTAAGAGGAGCAGAAAAAAGCAAAAAATTTCAGAATTGCACCTTGCAATGCGGAGAAATTACTGCTTGTGCATTTACAATATTCATTGATTTTTGCCATTGAAAAACATCATGTTATTCATATACCAGAAATGATTGAAGCTACTGACTGAATGAAAGGAGCTGGCATCTCTCTCTCTTTGAATCTTCTTTATCATGCTAAGAGGAGCAGGAAAAAGCAAAAAATTTCAGAATTGCACCTTGCAATGCGGAGAAATTACTGTTTGTGCATTTACAATATTCATTGATTTTTGCCATTGAAAAACGTCCAGAAATGATTGAAGCTACTGACTGAATGAAAGGAGCTGGCATCTCACTCTCTTTGAATCTTCTTTATCATGCTAAGAGGAGCAGGAAAAAGCAAAAAATTTCAGAATTGCACCTTGCAATGCGGAGAAATTACTGTTTGTGCATTTACAATATTCATTGATTTTTGCCATTGAAAAACATCATGTTATTCATATACCAGAAATGTTTGAAGCTACTGACTGAATGAAAGGAGCTGGCATCTCACTCTCTTTGAGTCTTCTTTATCATGCTAAGAGGAGCAGAAAAAAGCAAAAAATTTCAGAATTGCACCTTGCAATGCGGAGAAATTACTGCTTGTGCATTTACAATATTCATTGATTTTTGCCATTGAAAAACGTCCAGAAATGATTGAAGCTACTGACTGAATGAAAGGAGCTGGCATCTCACTCTCTTTGAATCTTGTTTATCATGCTAAGAGGAGCAGGAAAAAGCAAAAAATTTCAGAATTGCACCTTGCAATGCGGAGAAATTACTGTTTGTGCATTTACAATATTCATTGATTTTTGCCATTGAAAAACGTCCAGAAATGATTGAAGCTACTGACTGAATGAAAGGAGCTGGCATCTCACTCTCTTTGAATCTTCTTTATCATGCTAAGAGGAGCAGGAAAAAGCTAAAAATTTCAGAATTGCACCTTGCAATGCGGAGAAATTACTGTTTGTGCATTTACAATATTCATTGATTTTTGCCATTGAAAAACATCATGTTATTCATATACCAGAAATGTTTGAAGCTACTGACTGAATGAAAGGAGCTGGCATCTCACTCTCTTTGAATCTTCTTTATCATGCTAAGAGGAGCAGGAAAAAGCAAAAAATTTCAGAATTGCACCTTGCAATGCGGAGAAATTACTGTTTGTGCATTTACAATATTCATTTATTTTTGCCATTGAAAAACGTCCAGAAATGATTGAAGCTACTGACTGAATGAAAGGAGCTGGCATCTCACTCTCTTTGAATCTTCTTTATCATGCTAAGAGGAGCAGAAAAAAGCAAAAAATTTCAGAATTGCACCTTGCAATGCGGAGAAATTACTGTTTGTGCATTTACAATATTCATTGATTTTTGCCATTGAAAAACGTCCAGAAATGATTGAAGCTACTGACTGAATGAAAGGAGCTGGCATCTCACTCTCTTTGAATCTTGTTTATCATGCTAAGAGGAGCAGGAAAAAGCAAAAAATTTCAGAATTGCACCTTGCAATGCGGAGAAATTACTGTTTGTGCATTTACAATATTCATTGATTTTTGCCATTGAAAAACGTCCAGAAATGATTGAAGCTACTGACTGAATGAAAGGAGCTGGCATCTCACTCTCTTTGAATCTTCTTTATCATGCTAAGAGGAGCAGGAAAAAGCAAAAAATTTCAGAATTGCACCTTGCAATGCGGAGAAATTACTGTTTGTGCATTTACAATATTCATTGATTTTTGCCATTGAAAAACATCATGTTATTCATATACCAGAAATGTTTGAAGCTACTGACTGAATGAAAGGAGCTGGCATCTCACTCTCTTTGAATCTTCTTTATCATGCTAAGAGGAGCAGGAAAAAGCAAAAAATTTCAGAATTGCACCTTGCAATGCGGAGAAATTACTGTTTGTGCATTTACAATATTCATTGATTTTTGCCATTGAAAAACATCCAGAAATGATTGAAGCTACTGACTGAATGAAAGGAGCTCTCATCTCACTCTCTTTGAATCTTGTTTATCATGCTAAGAGGAGCAGGAAAAAGCAAAAAAATTCAGAATTGCACCTTGCAATGCGGAGAAATTACTGTTTGTGCATTTACAATATTCATTGATTTTTGCCATTGAAAAACGTCCAGAAATGATTGAAGCTACTGACTGAATGAAAGGAGCTGGCATCTCACTCTCTTTGAATCTTCTTTATCATGCTAAGAGGAGCAGGAAAAAGCAAAAAATTTCAGAATTGCACCTTGCAATGCGGAGAAATTACTGTTTGTGCATTTACAATATTCATTGATTTTTGCCATTGAAAAACATCATGTTATTCATATACCAGAAATGATTGAAGCTACTGACTGAATGAAAGGAGCTGGCATCTCACTCTCTTTGAATCTTCTTTATCATGCTAAGAGGAGCAGGAAAAAGCAAAAAATTTCAGAATTGCACCTTGCAATGCGGAGAAATTACTGTTTGTGCATTTACAATATTCAATGATTTTTGCCATTGAAAAACGTCCAGAAATGATTGAAGCTACTGACTGAATGAAAGGAGCTGGCATCTCACTCTCTTTGAATCTTCTTTATCATGCTAAGAGGAGCAGGAAAAAGCAAAAAATTTCAGAATTGCACCTTGCAATGCGGAGAAATTACTGTTTGTGCATTTACAATATTCATTGATTTTTGCCATTGAAAAACATCATGCTATTCATATACCAGAAATGTTTGAAGCTACTGACTGAATGAAAGGAGCTGGCATCTCACTCTCTTTGAATCTTCTTTATCATGCTAAGAGGAGCAGGAAAAAGCAAAAAATTTCAGAATTGCACCTTGCAATGCGGAGAAATTACTGCTGTTTGTGCATTTACAATATTCATTGATTTTTGCCATTGAAAAACGTCCAGAAATGATTGAAGCTACTGACTGAATGAAAGGAGCTGGCATCTCACTCTCTTTGAATCTTGTTTATCATGCTAAGAGGAGCAGGAAAAAGCAAAAAATTTCAGAATTGCACCTTGCAATGCGGAGAAATTACTGTTTGTGCATTTACAATATTCATTGATTTTTGCCATTGAAAAACGTCCAGAAATGATTGAAGCTACTGACTGAATGAAAGGAGCTGGCATCTCACTCTCTTTGAATCTTCTTTATCATGCTAAGAGGAGCAGGAAAAAGCAAAAAATTTCAGAATTGCACCTTGCAATGCGGAGAAATTACTGTTTGTGCATTTACAATATTCATTGATTTTTGCCATTGAAAAACATCATGTTATTCATATACCAGAAATGATTGAAGCTACTGACTGAATGAAAGGAGCTGGCATCTCACTCTCTTTGAATCTTCTTTATCATGCTAAGAGGAGCAGGAAAAAGCAAAAAATTTCAGAATTGCACCTTGCAATGCGGAGAAATTACTGTTTGTGCATTTACAATATTCAATGATTTTTGCCATTGAAAAACGTCCAGAAATGATTGAAGCTACTGACTGAATGAAAGGAGCTGGCATCTCACTCTCTTTGAATCTTCTTTATCATGCTAAGAGGAGCAGGAAAAAGCAAAAAATTTCAGAATTGCACCTTCCAATGCGGAGAAATTACTGTTTGTGCATTTACAATATTCATTGATTTTTGCCATTGAAAAACATCATGTTATTCATATACCAGAAATGTTTGAAGCTACTGACTGAATGAAAGGAGCTGGCATCTCACTCTCTTTGAATCTTTTTTATCATGCTAAGAGGAGCAGGAAAAAGCAAAAAATTTCAGAATTGCACCTTGCAATGCGGAGAAATTACTGTTTGTGCATTTACAATATTCATTGATTTTTGCCATTGAAAAACATCCAGAAATGATTGAAGCTACTGACTGAATGAAAGGAGCTCTCATCTCACTCTCTTTGAATCTTGTTTATCATGCTAAGAGGAGCAGGAAAAAGCAAAAAAATTCAGAATTGCACCTTGCAATGCGGAGAAATTACTGTTTGTGCATTTACAATATTCATTGATTTTTGCCATTGAAAAACGTCCAGAAATGATTGAAGCTACTGACTGAATGAAAGGAGCTGGCATCTCACTCTCTTTGAATCTTCTTTATCATGCTAAGAGGAGCAGGAAAAAGCAAAAAATTTCAGAATTGCACCTTGCAATGCGGAGAAATTACTGTTTGTGCATTTACAATATTCATTGATTTTTGCCATTGAAAAACATCATGTTATTCATATACCAGAAATGATTGAAGCTACTGACTGAATGAAAGGAGCTGGCATCTCACTCTCTTTGAATCTTCTTTATCATGCTAAGAGGAGCAGGAAAAAGCAAAAAATTTCAGAATTGCACCTTGCAATGCGGAGAAATTACTGTTTGTGCATTTACAATATTCAATGATTTTTGCCATTGAAAAACGTCCAGAAATGATTGAAGCTACTGACTGAATGAAAGGAGCTGGCATCTCACTCTCTTTGAATCTTCTTTATCATGCTAAGAGGAGCAGGAAAAAGCAAAAAATTTCAGAATTGCACCTTGCAATGCGGAGAAATTACTGTTTGTGCATTTACAATATTCATTGATTTTTGCCATTGAAAAACATCATGCTATTCATATACCAGAAATGTTTGAAGCTACTGACTGAATGAAAGGAGCTGGCATCTCACTCTCTTTGAATCTTCTTTATCATGCTAAGAGGAGCAGGAAAAAGCAAAAAATTTCAGAATTGCACCTTGCAATGCGGAGAAATTACTGTTTGTGCATTTACAATATTCATTGATTTTTGCCATTGAAAAACGTCCAGAAATGATTGAAGCTACTGACTGAATGAAAGGAGCTGGCATCTCACTCTCTTTGAATCTTGTTTATCATGCTAAGAGGAGCAGGAAAAAGCAAAAAATTTCAGAATTGCACCTTGCAATGCGGAGAAATTACTGTTTGTGCATTTACAATATTCATTGATTTTTGCCATTGAAAAACGTCCAGAAATGATTGAAGCTACTGACTGAATGAAAGGAGCTGGCATCTCACTCTCTTTGAATCTTCTTTATCATGCTAAGAGGAGCAGGAAAAAGCAAAAAATTTCAGAATTGCACCTTGCAATGCGGAGAAATTACTGTTTGTGCATTTACAATATTCAATGATTTTTGCCATTGAAAAACGTCCAGAAATGATTGAAGCTACTGACTGAATGAAAGGAGCTGGCATCTCACTCTCTTTGAATCTTCTTTATCATGCTAAGAGGAGCAGGAAAAAGCAAAAAATTTCAGAATTGCACCTTGCAATGCGGAGAAATTACTGTTTGTGCATTTACAATATTCATTGATTTTTGCCATTGAAAAACATCATGTTATTCATATACCAGAAATGTTTGAAGCTACTGACTGAATGAAAGGAGCTGGCATCTCACTCTCTTTGAGTCTTCTTTATCATGCTAAGAGGAGCAGAAAAAAGCAAAAAATTTCAGAATTGCACCTTGCAATGCGGAGAAATTACTGCTTGTGCATTTACAATATTCATTGATTTTTGCCATTGAAAAACATCATGTTATTCATATACCAGAAATGATTGAAGCTACTGACTGAATGAAAGGAGCTGGCATCTCTCTCTCTTTGAATCTTCTTTATCATGCTAAGAGGAGCAGGAAAAAGCAAAAAATTTCAGAATTGCACCTTGCAATGCGGAGAAATTACTGTTTGTGCATTTACAATATTCATTGATTTTTGCCATTGAAAAACGTCCAGAAATGATTGAAGCTACTGACTGAATGAAAGGAGCTGGCATCTCACTCTCTTTGAATCTTCTTTATCATGCTAAGAGGAGCAGGAAAAAGCAAAAAATTTCAGAATTGCACCTTGCAATGCGGAGAAATTACTGTTTGTGCATTTACAATATTCATTGATTTTTGCCATTGAAAAACATCATGTTATTCATATACCAGAAATGTTTGAAGCTACTGACTGAATGAAAGGAGCTGGCATCTCACTCTCTTTGAGTCTTCTTTATCATGCTAAGAGGAGCAGAAAAAAGCAAAAAATTTCAGAATTGCACCTTGCAATGCGGAGAAATTACTGTTTGTGCATTTACAATATTCATTGATTTTTGCCATTGAAAAACGTCCAGAAATGATTGAAGCTACTGACTGAATGAAAGGAGCTGGCATCTCACTCTCTTAGAATCTTGTTTATCATGCTAAGAGGAGCAGGAAAAAGCAAAAAATTTCAGAATTGCACCTTGCAATGCGGAGAAATTACTGTTTGTGCATTTACAATATTCATTGATTTTTGCCATTGAAAAACGTCCAGAAATGATTGAAGCTACTGACTGAATGAAAGGAGCTGGCATCTCACTCTCTTTGAATCTTCTTTATCATGCTAAGAGGAGCAGGAAAAAGCAAAAAATTTCAGAATTGCACCTTGCAATGCGGAGAAATTACTGTTTGTGCATTTACAATATTCATTGATTTTTGCCATTGAAAAACATCGTTATTCATATACCAGAAATGATTGAAGCTACTGACTGAATGAAAGGAGCTGGCATCTCACTCTCTTTGAATCTTCTTTATCATGCTAAGAGGAGCAGGAAAAAGCAAAAAATTTCAGAATTGCACCTTGCAATGCGGAGAAATTACTGTTTGTGCATTTACAATATTCAATGATTTTTGCCATTGAAAAACGTCCAGAAATGATTGAAGCTACTGACTGAATGAAAGGAGCTGGCATCTCACTCTCTTTGAATCTTGTTTATCATGCTAAGAGGAGCAGGAAAAAGCAAAAAATTTCAGAATTGCACCTTGCAATGCGGAGAAATTACTGTTTGTGCATTTACAATATTCATTGATTTTTGCCATTGAAAAACATCATGTTATTCATATACCAGAAATGATTGAAGCTACTGACTGAATGAAAGGAGCTGGCATCTCACTCTCTTTGAATATTCTTTATCATGCTAAGAGGAGCAGGAAAAAGCAAAAAATTTCAGAATTGCACCTTGCAATGCGGAGAAATTACTGTTTGTGCATTTACAATATTCATTGATTTTTGCCATTGAAAAACGTCCAGAAATGATTGAAGCTACTGACTGAATGAAAGGAGCTGGCATCTCACTCTCTTTGAATCTTCTTTATCATGCTAAGAGGAGCAGGAAAAAGCAAAAAATTTCAGAATTGCACCTTGCAATGCGGAGAAATTACTGTTTGTGCATTTACAATATTCATTGATTTTTGCCATTGAAAAACATCATGTTATTCATATACCAGAAATGTTTGAAGCTACTGACTGAATGAAAGGAGCTGGCATCTCACTCTCTTTGAGTCTTCTTTATCATGCTAAGAGGAGCAGAAAAAAGCAAAAAATTTCAGAATTGCACCTTGCAATGCGGAGAAATTACTGTTTGTGCATTTACAATATTCATTGATTTTTGCCATTGAAAAACGTCCAGAAATGATTGAAGCTACTGACTGAATGAAAGGAGCTGGCATCTCACTCTCTTTGAATCTTGTTTATCATGCTAAGAGGAGCAGGAAAAAGCAAAAAATTTCAGAATTGCACCTTGCAATGCGGAGAAATTACTGTTTGTGCATTTACAATATTCATTGATTTTTGCCATTGAAAAACGTCCAGAAATGATTGAAGCTACTGACTGAATGAAAGGAGCTGGCATCTCACTCTCTTTGAATCTTCTTTATCATGCTAAGAGGAGCAGGAAAAAGCAAAAAATTTCAGAATTGCACCTTGCAATGCGGAGAAATTACTGTTTGTGCATTTACAATATTCATTGATTTTTGCCATTGAAAAACATCGTTATTCATATACCAGAAATGATTGAAGCTACTGACTGAATGAAAGGAGCTGGCATCTCACTCTCTTTGAATCTTCTTTATCATGCTAAGAGGAGCAGGAAAAAGCAAAAAATTTCAGAATTGCACCTTGCAATGCGGAGAAATTACTGTTTGTGCATTTACAATATTCAATGATTTTTGCCATTGAAAAACGTCCAGAAATGATTGAAGCTACTGACTGAATGAAAGGAGCTGGCATCTCACTCTCTTTGAATCTTGTTTATCATGCTAAGAGGAGCAGGAAAAAGCAAAAAATTTCAGAATTGCACCTTGCAATGCGGAGAAATTACTGTTTGTGCATTTACAATATTCATTGATTTTTGCCATTGAAAAACATCATGTTATTCATATACCAGAAATGATTGAAGCTACTGACTGAATGAAAGGAGCTGGCATCTCACTCTCTTTGAATCTTCTTTATCATGCTAAGAGGAGCAGGAAAAAGCAAAAAATTTCAGAATTGCACCTTGCAATGCGGAGAAATTACTGTTTGTGCATTTACAATATTCAATGATTTTTGCCATTGAAAAACGTCCAGAAATGATTGAAGCTACTGACTGAATGAAAGGAGCTGGCATCTCACTCTCTTTGAATCTTCTTTATCATGCTAAGAGGAGCAGGAAAAAGCAAAAAATTTCAGAATTGCACCTTGCAATGCGGAGAAATTACTGTTTGTGCATTTACAATATTCATTGATTTTTGCCATTGAAAAACGTCCAGAAATGATTGAAGCTACTGACTGAATGAAAGGAGCTGGCATCTCACTCTCTTTGAATCTTGTTTATCATGCTAAGAGGAGCAGGAAAAAGCAAAAAATTTCAGAATTGCACCTTGCAATGCGGAGAAATTACTGTTTGTGCATTTACAATATTCATTGATTTTTGCCATTGAAAAACGTCCTGAAATGATTGAAGCTACTGACTGAATGAAAGGAGCTGGCATCTCACTCTCTTTGAATCTTCTTTATCATGCTAAGAGGAGCAGGAAAAAGCAAAAAATTTCAGAATTGCACCTTGCAATGCGGAGAAATTACTGTTTGTGCATTTACAATATTCATTGATTTTTGCCATTGAAAAACATCATGTTATTCATATACCAGAAATGTTTGAAGCTACTGACTGAATGAAAGGAGCTGGCATCTCACTCTCTTTGAGTCTTCTTTATCATGCTAAGAGGAGCAGAAAAAAGCAAAAAATTTCAGAATTGCACCTTGCAATGCGGAGAAATTACTGTTTGTGCATTTACAATATTCATTGATTTTTGCCATTGAAAAACGTCCAGAAATGATTGAAGCTACTGACTGAATGAAAGGAGCTGGCATCTCACTCTCTTTGAATCTTGTTTATCATGCTAAGAGGAGCAGGAAAAAGCAAAAAATTTCAGAATTGCACCTTGCAATGCGGAGAAATTACTGTTTGTGCATTTACAATATTCATTGATTTTTGCCATTGAAAAACGTCCAGAAATGATTGAAGCTACTGACTGAATGAAAGGAGCTGGCATCTCACTCTCTTTGAATCTTCTTTATCATGCTAAGAGGAGCAGGAAAAAGCAAAAAATTTCAGAATTGCACCTTGCAATGCGGAGAAATTACTGTTTGTGCTTTTACAATATTCATTGATTTTTGCCATTGAAAAACATCATGTTATTCATATACCAGAAATGTTTGAAGCTACTGGCTGAATGAAAGGAGCTGGCATCTCACTCTCTTTGAATCTTCTTTATCATGCTAAGAGGAGCAGGAAAAAGCAAAAAATTTCAGAATTGCACCTTGCAATGCGGAGAAATTACTGTTTGTGCATTTACAATATTCATTGATTTTTGCCATTGAAAAACATCCAGAAATGATTGAAGCTACTGACTGAATGAAAGGAGCTCTCATCTCACTCTCTTTGAATCTTGTTTATCATGCTAAGAGGAGCAGGAAAAAGCAAAAAAATTCAGAATTGCACCTTGCAATGCGGAGAAATTACTGTTTGTGCATTTACAATAATCATTGATTTTTGCCATTGAAAAACGTCCAGAAATGATTGAAGCTACTGACTGAATGAAAGGAGCTGGCATCTCACTCTCTTTGAATCTTCTTTATCATGCTAAGAGGAGCAGGAAAAAGCAAAAAATTTCAGAATTGCACCTTGCAATGCGGAGAAATTACTGTTTGTGCATTTACAATATTCATTGATTTTTGCCATTGAAAAACATCATGTTATTCATATACCAGAAATGATTGAAGCTACTGACTGAATGAAAGGAGCTGGCATCTCACTCTCTTTGAATCTTCTTTATCATGCTAAGAGGAGCAGGAAAAAGCAAAAAACTTCAGAATTGCACCTTGCAATGCGGAGAAATTACTGTTTGTGCATTTACAATATTCAATGATTTTTGCCATTGAAAAACGTCCAGAAATGATTGAAGCTACTGACTGAATGAAAGGAGCTGGCATCTCACTCTCTTTGAATCTTCTTTATCATGCTAAGAGGAGCAGGAAAAAGCAAAAAATTTCAGAATTGCACCTTGCAATGCGGAGAAATTACTGTTTGTGCATTTACAATATTCATTGATTTTTGCCATTGAAAAACATCATGCTATTCATATACCAGAAATGTTTGAAGCTACTGACTGAATGAAAGGAGCTGGCATCTCACTCTCTTTGAATCTTCTTTATCATGCTAAGAGGAGCAGGAAAAAGCAAAAAATTTCAGAATTGCACCTTGCAATGCGGAGAAATTACTGTTTGTGCATTTACAATATTCATTGATTTTTGCCATTGAAAAACGTCCAGAAATGATTGAAGCTACTGACTGAATGAAAGGAGCTGGCATCTCACTCTCTTTGAATCTTGTTTATCATGCTAAGAGGAGCAGGAAAAAGCAAAAAATTTCAGAATTGCACCTTGCAATGCGGAGAAATTACTGTTTGTGCATTTACAATATTCATTGATTTTTGCCATTGAAAAACGTCCAGAAATGATTGAAGCTACTGACTGAATGAAAGGAGCTGGCATCTCACTCTCTTTGAATCTTCTTTATCATGCTAAGAGGAGCAGGAAAAAGCAAAAAATTTCAGAATTGCACCTTGCAATGCGGAGAAATTACTGTTTGTGCATTTACAATATTCATTGATTTTTGCCATTGAAAAACATCATGTTATTCATATACCAGAAATGATTGAAGCTACTGACTGAATGAAAGGAGCTGGTATCTCACTCTCTTTGAATCTTCTTTATCATGCTAAGAGGAGCAGGAAAAAGCAAAAAATTTCAGAATTGCACCTTGCAATGCGGAGAAATTACTGTTTGTGCATTTACAATATTCAATGATTTTTGCCATTGAAAAACGTCCAGAAATGATTGAAGCTACTGACTGAATGAAAGGAGCTGGCATCTCACTCTCTTTGAATCTTCTTTATCATGCTAAGAGGAGCAGGAAAAAGCAAAAAATTTCAGAATTGCACCTTCCAATGCGGAGAAATTACTGTTTGTGCATTTACAATATTCATTGATTTTTGCCATTGAAAAACATCATGTTATTCATATACCAGAAATGTTTGAAGCTACTGACTGAATGAAAGGAGCTGGCATCTCACTCTCTTTGAATCTTGTTTATCATGCTAAGAGGAGCAGGAAAAAGCAAAAAATTTCAGAATTGCACCTTGCAATGCGGAGAAATTACTGTTTGTGCATTTACAATATTCATTGATTTTTGCCATTGAAAAACGTCCTGAAATGATTGAAGCTACTGACTGAATGAAAGGAGCTGGCATCTCACTCTCTTTGAATCTTCTTTATCATGCTAAGAGGAGCAGGAAAAAGCAAAAAATTTCAGAATTGCACCTTGCAATGCGGAGAAATTACTGTTTGTGCATTTACAATATTCATTGATTTTTGCCATTGAAAAACATCATGTTATTCATATACCAGAAATGTTTGAAGCTACTGACTGAATGAAAGGAGCTGGCATCTCACTCTGAGTCTTCTTTATCATGCTAAGAGGAGCAGAAAAAAGCAAAAAATTTCAGAATTGCACCTTGCAATGCGGAGAAATTAGTTTGTGCATTTACAATATTCATTGATTTTTGCCATTGAAAAACGTCCAGAAATGATTGAAGCTACTGACTGAATGAAAGGAGCTGGCATCTCACTCTCTTTGAATCTTGTTTATCATGCTAAGAGGAGCAGGAAAAAGCAAAAAATTTCAGAATTGCACCTTGCAATGCGGAGAAATTACTGTTTGTGCATTTACAATATTCATTGATTTTTGCCATTGAAAAACGTCCAGAAATGATTGAAGCTACTGACTGAATGAAAGGAGCTGGCATCTCACTCTCTTTGAATCTTCTTTATCATGCTAAGAGGAGCAGGAAAAAGCAAAAAATTTCAGAATTGCACCTTGCAATGCGGAGAAATTACTGTTTGTGCATTTACAATATTCATTGATTTTTGCCATTGAAAAACATCATGTTATTCATATACCAGAAATGTTTGAAGCTACTGACTGAATGAAAGGAGCTGGCATCTCACTCTCTTTGAATCTTCTTTATCATGCTAAGAGGAGCAGGAAAAAGCAAAAAATTTCAGAATTGCACCTTGCAATGCGGAGAAATTACTGTTTGTGCATTTACAATATTCATTGATTTTTGCCATTGAAAAACATCCAGAAATGATTGAAGCTACTGACTGAATGAAAGGAGCTCTCATCTCACTCTCTTTGAATCTTGTTTATCATGCTAAGAGGAGCAGGAAAAAGCAAAAAAATTCAGAATTGCACCTTGCAATGCGGAGAAATTACTGTTTGTGCATTTACAATATTCATTGATTTTTGCCATTGAAAAACGTCCAGAAATGATTGAAGCTACTGACTGAATGAAAGGAGCTGGCATCTCACTCTCTTTGAATCTTCTTTATCATGCTAAGAGGAGCAGGAAAAAGCAAAAAATTTCAGAATTGCACCTTGCAATGGGGAGAAATTACTGTTTGTGCATTTACAATATTCATTGATTTTTGCCATTGAAAAACATCATGTTATTCATATACCAGAAATGATTGAAGCTACTGACTGAATGAAAGGAGCTGGCATCTCACTCTCTTTGAATCTTCTTTATCATGCTAAGAGGAGCAGGAAAAAGCAAAAAATTTCAGAATTGCACCTTGCAATGCGGAGAAATTACTGTTTGTGCATTTACAATATTCAATGATTTTTGCCATTGAAAAACGTCCAGAAATGATTGAAGCTACTGACTGAATGAAAGGAGCTGGCATCTCACTCTCTTTGAATCTTCTTTATCATGCTAAGAGGAGCAGGAAAAAGCAAAAAATTTCAGAATTGCACATTGCAATGCGGAGAAATTACTGTTTGTGCATTTACAATATTCATTGATTTTTGCCATTGAAAAACATCATGCTATTCATATACCAGAAATGTTTGAAGCTACTGACTGAATGAAAGGAGCTGGCATCTCACTCTCTTTGAATCTTCTTTATCATGCTAAGAGGAGCAGGAAAAAGCAAAAAATTTCAGAATTGCACCTTGCAATGCGGAGAAATTACTGTTTGTGCATTTACAATATTCATTGATTTTTGCCATTGAAAAACGTCCAGAAATGATTGAAGCTACTGACTGAATGAAAGGAGCTGGCATCTCACTCTCTTTGAATCTTCTTTATCATGCTAAGAGGAGCAGGAAAAAGCAAAAAATTTCAGAATTGCACCTTGCAATGCGGAGAAATTACTGTTTGTGCATTTACAATATTCATTGATTTTTGCCATTGAAAAACATCATGTTATTCATAAACCAGAAATGATTGAAGCTACTGACTGAATGAAAGGAGCTGGCATCTCACTCTCTTTGAATCTTCTTTATCATGCTAAGAGGAGCAGGAAAAAGCAAAAAATTTCAGAATTGCACCTTGCAATGCGGAGAAATTTCTGTTTGTGCATTTACAATATTCAATGATTTTTGCCATTGAAAAACGTCCAGAAATGATTGAAGCTACTGACTGAATGAAAGGAGCTGGCATCTCACTCTCTTTGAATCTTCTTTATCATGCTAAGAGGAGCAGGAAAAAGCAAAAAATTTCAGAATTGCACCTTGCAATGCGGAGAAATTACTGTTTGTGCATTTACAATATTCATAGATTTTTGCCATTGAAAAACATCATGTTATTCATATACCAGAAATGTTTGAAGCTACTGACTGAATGAAAGGAGCTGGCATCTCACTCTCTTTGAGTCTTCTTTATCATGCTAAGAGGAGCAGAAAAAAGCAAAAAATTTCAGAATTGCACCTTGCAATGCGGAGAAATTACTGTTTGTGCATTTACAATATTCATTGATTTTTGCCATTGAAAAACATCCAGAAATGATTGAAGCTACTGACTGAATGAAAGGAGCTCTCATCTCACTCTCTTTGAATCTTGTTTATCATGCTAAGAGGAGCAGGAAAAAGCAAAAAAATTCAGAATTGCACCTTGCAATGCGGAGAAATTACTGTTTGTGCATTTACAATATTCATTGATTTTTGCCATTGAAAAACGTCCAGAAATGATTGAAGCTACTGACTGAATGAAAGGAGCTGGCATCTCACTCTCTTTGAATCTTCTTTATCATGCTAAGAGGAGCAGGAAAAAGCAAAAAATTTCAGAATTGCACCTTGCAATGCGGAGAAATTACTGTTTGTGCATTTACAATATTCATTGATTTTTGCCATTGAAAAACATCATGTTATTCATATACCAGAAATGATTGAAGCTACTGACTGAATGAAAGGAGCTGGCATCTCACTCTCTTTGAATCTTCTTTATCATGCTAAGAGGAGCAGGAAAAAGCAAAAAATTTCAGAATTGCACCTTGCAATGCGGAGAAATTACTGTTTGTGCATTTACAATATTCAATGATTTTTGCCATTGAAAAACGTCCAGAAATGATTGAAGCTACTGACTGAATGAAAGGAGCTGGCATCTCACTCTCTTTGAATCTTCTTTATCATGCTAAGAGGAGCAGGAAAAAGCAAAAAATTTCAGAATTGCACCTTGCAATGCGGAGAAATTACTGTTTGTGCATTTACAATATTCATTGATTTTTGCCATTGAAAAACATCATGCTATTCATATACCAGAAATGTTTGAAGCTACTGACTGAATGAAAGGAGCTGGCATCTCACTCTCTTTGAATCTTCTTTATCATGCTAAGAGGAGCAGGAAAAAGCAAAAAAATTCAGAATTGCACCTTGCAATGCGGAGAAATTACTGTTTGTGCATTTACAATATTCATTGATTTTTGCCATTGAAAAACGTCCAGAAATGATTGAAGCTACTGACTGAATGAAAGGAGCTGGCATCTCACTCTCTTTGAATCTTGTTTATCATGCTAAGAGGAGCAGGAAAAAGCAAAAAATTTCAGAATTGCACCTTGCAATGCGGAGAAATTACTGTTTGTGCATTTACAATATTCATTGATTTTTGCCATTGAAAAACGTCCAGAAATGATTGAAGCTACTGACTGAATGAAAGGAGCTGGCATCTCACTCTCTTTGAATCTTCTTTATCATGCTAAGAGGAGCTGGAAAAAGCAAAAAATTTCAGAATTGCACCTTGCAATGCGGAGAAATTACTGTTTGTGCATTTACAATATTCATTGATTTTTGCCATTGAAAAACATCATGTTATTCATATACCAGAAATGATTGAAGCTACTGACTGAATGAAAGGAGCTGGCATCTCACTCTCTTTGAATCTTCTTTATCATGCTAAGAGGAGCAGGAAAAAGCAAAAAATTTCAGAATTGCACCTTGCAATGCGGAGAAATTACTGTTTGTGCATTTACAATATTCAATGATTTTTGCCATTGAAAAACATCCAGAAATGATTGAAGCTACTGACTGAATGAAAGGAGCTGGCATCTCACTCTCTTTGAATCTTCTTTATCATGCTAAGAGGAGCAGGAAAAAGCAAAAAATTTCAGAATTGCACCTTCCAATGCGGAGAAATTACTGTTTGTGCATTTACAATATTCATTGATTTTTGCCATTGAAAAACATCATGTTATTCATATACCAGAAATGTTTGAAGCTACTGACTGAATGAAAGGAGCTGGCATCTCACTCTCTTTGAGTCTTCTTTATCATGCTAAGAGGAGCAGAAAAAAGCAAAAAATTTCAGAATTGCACCTTGCAATGCGGAGAAATTACTGTTTGTGCATTTACAATATTCATTGATTTTTGCCATTGAAAAACGTCCAGAAATGATTGAAGCTACTGACTGAATGAAAGGAGCTGGCATCTCACTCTCTTTGAATCTTGTTTATCATGCTAAGAGGAGCAGGAAAAAGCAAAAAATTTCAGAATTGCACCTTGCAATGCGGAGAAATTACTGTTTGTGCATTTACGATATTCATTGATTTTTGCCATTGAAAAACGTCCAGAAATGATTGAAGCTACTGACTGAATGAAAGGAGCTGGCATCTCACTCTCTTTGAATCTTCTTTATCATGCTAAGAGGAGCAGGAAAAAGCAAAAAATTTCAGAATTGCACCTTGCAATGCGGAGAAATTACTGTTTGTGCATTTACAATATTCATTGATTTTTGCCATTGAAAAACATCGTTATTCATATACCAGAAATGATTGAAGCTACTGACTGAATGAAAGGAGCTGGCATCTCACTCTCTTTGAATCTTCTTTATCATGCTAAGAGGAGCAGGAAAAAGCAAAAAATTTCAGAATTGCACCTTGCAATGCGGAGAAATTACTGTTTGTGCATTTACCATATTCAATGATTTTTGCCATTGAAAAACGTCCAGAAATGATTGAAGCTACTGACTGAATGAAAGGAGCTGGCATCTCACTCTCTTTGAATCTTGTTTATCATGCTAAGAGGAGCAGGAAAAAGCAAAAAATTTCAGAATTGCACCTTGCAATGCGGAGAAATTACTGTTTGTGCATTTACAATATTCATTGATTTTTGCCATTGAAAAACATCATGTTATTCATATACCAGAAATGATTGAAGCTACTGACTGAATGAAAGGAGCTGGCATCTCACTCTCTTTGAATCTTCTTTATCATGCTAAGAGGAGCAGGAAAAAGCAAAAAATTTCAGAATTGCACCTTGCAATGCGGAGAAATTACTGTTTGTGCATTTACAATATTCAATGATTTTTGCCATTGAAAAACGTCCAGAAATGATTGAAGCTACTGACTGAATGAAAGGAGCTGGCATCTCACTCTCTTTGAATCTTCTTTATCATGCTAAGAGGAGCAGGAAAAAGCAAAAAATTTCAGAATTGCACCTTGCAATGCGGAGAAATTACTGTTTGTGCATTTACAATATTCATTGATTTTTGCCATTGAAAAACGTCCAGAAATGATTGAAGCTACTGACTGAATGAAAGGAGCTGGCATCTCACTCTCTTTGAATCTTGTTTATCATGCTAAGAGGAGCAGGAAAAAGCAAAAAATTTCAGAATTGCACCTTGCAATGCGGAGAAATTACTGTTTGTGCATTTACAATATTCATTGATTTTTGCCATTGAAAAACGTCCTGAAATGATTGAAGCTACTGACTGAATGAAAGGAGCTGGCATCTCACTCTCTTTGAATCTTCTTTATCATGCTAAGAGGAGCAGGAAAAAGCAAAAAATTTCAGAATTGCACCTTGCAATGCGGAGAAATTACTGTTTGTGCATTTACAATATTCATTGATTTTTGCCATTGAAAAACATCATGTTATTCATATACCAGAAATGTTTGAAGCTACTGACTGAATGAAAGGAGCTGGCATCTCACTCTCTTTGAATCTTCTTTATCATGCTAAGAGGAGCAGGAAAAAGCAAAAAATTTCAGAATTGCACCTTGCAATGCGGAGAAATTACTGTTTGTGCATTTACAATATTCATTGATTTTTGCCATTGAAAAACATCCAGAAATGATTGAAGCTACTGACTGAATGAAAGGAGCTCTCATCTCACTCTCTTTGAATCTTGTTTATCATGCTAAGAGGAGCAGGAAAAAGCAAAAAAATTCAGAATTGCACCTTGCAATGCGGAGAAATTACTGTTTGTGCATTTACAATATTCATTGATTTTTGCCATTGAAAAACATCCAGAAATGATTGAAGCTACTGACTGAATGAAAGGAGCTGGCATCTCACTCTCTTTGAATCTTCTTTATCATGCTAAGAGGAGCAGGAAAAAGCAAAAAATTTCAGAATTGCACCTTGCAATGCGGAGAAATTACTGTTTGTGCATTTACAATATTCATTGATTTTTGCCATTGAAAAACATCATGTTATTCATATACCAGAAATGATTGAAGCTACTGACTGAATGAAAGGAGCTGGCATCTCACTCTCTTTGAATCTTCTTTATCATGCTAAGAGGAGCAGGAAAAAGCAAAAAATTTCAGAATTGCACCTTGCAATGCGGAGAAATTACTGTTTGTGCATTTACAATATTCAATGATTTTTGCCATTGAAAAACGTCCAGAAATGATTGAAGCTACTGACTGAATGAAAGGAGCTGGCATCTCACTCTCTTTGAATCTTCTTTATCATGCTAAGAGGAGCAGGAAAAAGCAAAAAATTTCAGAATTGCACCTTGCAATGCGGAGAAATTACTGTTTGTGCATTTACAATATTCATTGATTTTTGCCATTGAAAAACATCATGCTATTCATATACCAGAAATGTTTGAAGCTACTGACTGAATGAAAGGAGCTGGCATCTCACTCTCTTTAAATCTTCTTTATCATGCTAAGAGGAGCAGGAAAAAGCAAAACATTTCAGAATTGCACCTTGCAATGCGGAGAAATTACTGTTTGTGCATTTACAATATTCATTGATTTTTGCCATTGAAAAACGTCCAGAAATGATTGAAGCTACTGACTGAATGAAAGGAGCTGGCATCTCACTCTCTTTGAATCTTGTTTATCATGCTAAGAGGAGCAGGAAAAAGCAAAAAATTTCAGAATTGCACCTTGCAATGCGGAGAAATTACTGTTTGTGCATTTACAATATTCATTGATTTTTGCCATTGAAAAACGTCCAGAAATGATTGAAGCTACTGACTGAATGAAAAGAGCTGGCATCTCACTCTCTTTGAATCTTCTTTATCATGCTAAGAGGAGCAGGAAAAAGCAAAAAATTTCAGAATTGCACCTTGCAATGCGGAGAAATTACTGTTTGTGCATTTACAATATTCAATGATTTTTGCCATTGAAAAACGTCCAGAAATGATTGAAGCTACTGACTGAATGAAAGGAGCTGGCATCTCACTCTCTTTGAATCTTCTTTATCATGCTAAGAGGAGCAGGAAAAAGCAAAAAATTTCAGAATTGCACCTTCCAATGCGGAGAAATTACTGTTTGTGCATTTACAATATTCATTGATTTTTGCCATTGAAAAACATCATGTTATTCATATACCAGAAATGTTTGAAGCTACTGACTGAATGAAAGGAGCTGGCATCTCACTCTCTTTGAATCTTCTTTATCATGCTAAGAGGAGCAGGAAAAAGCAAAAAATTTCAGAATTGCACCTTGCAATGCGGAGAAATTACTGTTTGTGCATTTACAATATTCATTGATTTTTGCCATTGAAAAACATCATGTTATTCATATACCAGAAATGATTGAAGCTACTGACTGAATGAAAGGAGCTGGCATCTCACTCTCTTTGAATCTTCTTTATCATGCTAAGAGGAGCAGGAAAAAGCAAAAAATTTCAGAATTGCACCTTGCAATGCGGAGAAATTACTGTTTGTGCATTTACAATATTCAATGATTTTTGCCATTGAAAAACGTCCAGAAATGATTGAAGCTACTGACTGAATGAAAGGAGCTGGCATCTCACTCTCTTTGAATCTTCTTTATCATGCTAAGAGGAGCAGGAAAAAGCAAAAAATTTCAGAATTGCACCTTGCAATGCGGAGAAATTACTGTTTGTGCATTTACAATATTCATTGATTTTTGCCATTGAAAAACGTCCAGAAATGATTGAAGCTACTGACTGAATGAAAGGAGCTGGCATCTCACTCTCTTTGAATCTTGTTTATCATGCTAAGAGGAGCAGGAAAAAGCAAAAAATTTCAGAATTGCACCTTGCAATGCGGAGAAATTACTGTTTGTGCATTTACAATATTCATTGATTTTTGCCATTGAAAAACATCATGTTATTCATATACCAGAAATGATTGAAGCTACTGACTGAATGAAAGGAGCTGGCATCTCACTCTCTTTGAATCTTCTTTATCATGCTAAGAGGAGCAGGAAAAAGCAAAAAATTTCAGAATTGCACCTTGCAATGCGGAGAAATTACTGTTTGTGCATTTACAATATTCAATGATTTTTGCCATTGAAAAACGTCCAGAAATGATTGAAGCTACTGACTGAATGAAAGGAGCTGGCATCTCACTCTCTTTGAATCTTCTTTATCATGCTAAGAGGAGCAGGAAAAAGCAAAAAATTTCAGAATTGCACCTTGCAATGCGGAGAAATTACTGTTTGTGCATTTACAATATTCATTGATTTTTGCCATTGAAAAACGTCCAGAAATGATTGAAGCTACTGACTGAATGAAAGGAGCTGGCATCTCACTCTCTTTGAATCTTGTTTATCATGCTAAGAGGAGCAGGAAAAAGCAAAAAATTTCAGAATTGCACCTTGCAATGCGGAGAAATTACTGTTTGTGCATTTACAATATTCATTGATTTTTGCCATTGAAAAACGTCCTGAAATGATTGAAGCTACTGACTGAATGAAAGGAGCTGGCATCTCACTCTCTTTGAATCTTCTTTATCATGCTAAGAGGAGCAGGAAAAAGCAAAAAATTTCAGAATTGCACCTTGCAATGCGGAGAAATTACTGTTTGTGCATTTACAATATTCATTGATTTTTGCCATTGAAAAACATCATGTTATTCATATACCAGAAATGTTTGAAGCTACTGACTGAATGAAAGGAGCTGGCATCTCACTCTCTTTGAGTCTTCTTTATCATGCTAAGAGGAGCAGAAAAAAGCAAAAAATTTCAGAATTGCACCTTGCAATGCGGAGAAATTACTGTTTGTGCATTTACAATATTCATTGATTTTTGCCATTGAAAAACGTCTAGAAATGATTGAAGCTACTGACTGAATGAAAGGAGCTGGCATCTCACTCTCTTTGAATCTTGTTTATCATGCTAAGAGGAGCAGGAAAAAGCAAAAAATTTCAGAATTGCACCTTGCAATGCGGAGAAATTACTGTTTGTGCATTTACAATATTCATTGATTTTTGCCATTGAAAAACGTCCAGAAATGATTGAAGCTACTGACTGAATGAAAGGAGCTGGCATCTCACTCTCTTTGAATCTTGTTTATCATGCTAAGAGGAGCAGGAAAAAGCAAAAAATTTCAGAATTGCACATTGCAATGCGGAGAAATTACTGTTTGTGCATTTACAATATTCATTGATTTTTGCCATTGAAAAACATCATGTTATTCATATACCAGAAATGTTTGAAGCTACTGACTGAATGAAAGGAGCTGGCATCTCACTCTCTTTGAATCTTCTTTATCATGCTAAGAGGAGCAGGAAAAAGCAAAAAATTTCAGAATTGCACCTTGCAATGCGGAGAAATTACTGTTTGTGCATTTACAATATTCATTGATTTTTGCCATTGAAAAACATCCAGAAATGATTGAAGCTACTGACTGAATGAAAGGAGCTGGCATCTCACTCTCTTTGAATCTTGTTTATCATGCTAAGAGGAGCAGGAAAAAGCAAAAAATTTCAGAATTGCACCTTGCAATGCGGAGAAATTACTGTTTGTGCATTTACAATATTCATTGATTTTTGCCATTGAAAAACATCATGTTATTCATATACCAGAAATGTTTGAAGCTACTGACTGAATGAAAGGAGCTGGCATCTCACTCTCTTTGAATCTTCTTTATCATGCTAAGAGGAGCAGGAAAAAGCAAAAAATTTCAGAATTGCACCTTGCAATGCGGAGAAATTACTGTTTGTGCATTTACAATATTCATTGATTTTTGCCATTGAAAAACATCCAGAAATGATTGAAGCTACTGACTGAATGAAAGGAGCTGGCATCTCACTCTCTTTGAATCTTGTTTATCATGCTAAGAGGAGCAGGAAAAAGCAAAAAATTTCAGAATTGCACCTTGCAATGCGGAGAAATTACTGTTTGTGCATTTACAATATTCATTGATTTTTGCCATTGAAAAACATCATGTTATTCATATACCAGAAATGTTTGAAGCTACTGACTGAATGAAAGGAGCTGGCATCTCACTCTCTTTGAATCTTCTTTATCATGCTAAGAGGAGCAGGAAAAAGCAAAAAATTTCAGAATTGCACCTTGCAATGCGGAGAAATTACTGTTTGTGCATTTACAATATTCATTGATTTTTGCCATTGAAAAACATCCAGAAATGATTGAAGCTACTGACTGAATGAAAGGAGCTGGCATCTCACTCTCTTTGAATCTTGTTTATCATGCTAAGAGGAGCAGGAAAAAGCAAAAAATTTCAGAATTGCACCTTGCAATGCGGAGAAATTACTGTTTGTGCATTTACAATATTCATTGATTTTTGCCATTGAAAAATGTCCAGAAATGATTGAAGCTACTGACTGAATGAAAGGAGCTGGCATCTCACTCTCTTTGAATCTTCTTTATCATGCTAAGAGGAGCAGGAAAAAGCAAAAAATTTCAGAATTGCACCTTGCAATGCGGAGAAATTACTGTTTGTGCATTTACAATATTCATTGATTTTTGCCATTGAAAAACATCATGTTATTCATATACGAGAAATGTTTGAAGCTACTGACTGAATGAAAGGAGCTGGCATCTCACTCTCTTTGAATCTTGTTTATCATGCTAAGAGGAGCAGGAAAAAGCAAAAAATTTCAGAATTGCACCTTGCAATGCGGAGAAATTACTGTTTGTGCATTTACAATATTCATTGATTTTTGCCATTGAAAAACGTCCAGAAATGATTGAAGCTACTGACTGAATGAAAGGAGCTGGCATCTCACTCTCTTTGAATCTTGTTTATCATGCTAAGAGGAGCAGGAAAAAGCAAAAAATTTCAGAATTGCACCTTGCAATGCGGAGAAATTACTGTTTGTGCATTTACAATATTCATTGATTTTTGCCATTGAAAAACATCATGTTATTCATATACCAGAAATGTTTGAAGCTACTGACTGAATGAAAGGAGCTGGCATCTCACTCTCTTTGAATCTTGTTTATCATGCT